>NC_092034.1:13659143-13771643 GCF_042242105.1 Pempheris klunzingeri
GCTTTTATAAGACGACGCTGCTCTCACATCTATCTGTTACATATCAAACTACAGTCAGGACGTAGCTCGCGTAGTTTAGCATCAAGACTGAACACGGGGGCAGGGGGGGGGGAGACAGCGAGGCTTCGGACTCGGCTGGTTACCTGGCAACCTGTTTGTGATGACCAGAATCCAGAAAGTCACTTCCTCCTGCCAAGCAATAATGTGGCACACATGAACTTGAGAAGTGATTAGATTCGTTGCCTTTAGACCTACTCAAGCTAGCAGTTTGTCCCCTGTTCAGTCTTTATGCTACGCTAGTGTTCCACAGACTGAAGAATGGGTGGTGAAAGGTTAAATGTCAGCCATTATCAGCCATTAGTATGCTAGTATTATTCAGTATTTGAACAGGGCCGTGAAAGCACTGGTGTTTCAGCCTGGTAGAAGTGGATGAAGACACGGAGTTCACACAGGGGATGTTCAGCTCATGAATTTAAGACTGTCCGCGAATAAATAAATGTAAAAAATCAATGCAAAAGAAATATGATCACCAGCTTTACCAGCCCAGTTTTCTTGCAGCTTCAGAGCCTCTCTCTCAGCCGCCCTCTCCACCAACAGCATATAGAAGTCATCGGCTTATTTAGAGGAATCCCATTTTCCAGAGAGATTTACAGAGCTATTTTTGGAGTCTATCAAACTAGAGGTGTGTGGCAGAATATTTTCACCCTGTCTTGGCTGTGCTGCGAAAGGACGTCTTTCCCATGATGCCGCTGCTCTGCGTCAGGGGGATTTCTCAGCAGATGTCGCTTTGTAGCTTCATTCTGAAAGCGGACACATCTGAATGCACCCATGGGGGTATAGTATGGCATGTGTATTTGTTACTGGTGAATGTTTGATTGTACAACGATAATATTCTCATACTTAACTTGTGACCTGTTAGAAAACCAACTTCAATAGAAAGCAACAAGAAAACTGAAGCGCCAAATCAATTGTGACACCAGGGACCTCACACTCACAGGGCCTGTCTAACGCGTATTGATGAAGCTTGATACATCTGTTTGTACTATCACAGCCTTCCTAACAAACTCCCAAGACAGACGAGCAAACAGAGCTCTTTCATAAATTAATTATTGATTTTGAAATCATGGCAAATTAGTCTTTAAGTAATGACATTTTCATGATATATTTTTTCATACTTTGAGGCAGGGCAGAGATTGAGGGCTGATCTGCTGAATCTATCGAAGGGGAAGTCCTGCCGTGTATAAATGCGCTCGTCTCTCGAGGTTTGGACATTTCCCCTAAACCTCATTCATCTTCGTCAAAAAGAGCGTCGTCACTCGTCCTCGATTCACTTCGGCTTTTAGCTTTGCTAGTAGCTTCTAGCCTCCCTCAGCCGCACTAAAGACGAGTGTTAGTAGCTAGAATTGTGAAAACTGGACTAAAATTCTAAAATTTGTGTGCATTACTTAAAGTAAAATGCATGCAGAGGTGAGCGGCCTCTTCACTGCTTGTTTATAGTAATCATAGCTATCTCCCAGGATTAAAGTTGTGATGATTTATTGATGTTAAAATCAAATATTGATTTCCCCCCCCCCAGCCTCATCCGTCAGAGCAGGTCATTTGAAAGACTAACAACAGCGTGATTGCTCCTTGATTGCAGCACATGCATGATTCTTCTTCTTTGGATGTGATTCACGCTATTACTGCCACTTAATGTTCAAGTATAAAAGTGTCTCTTATTTATTATCACACATCAAGGTTAGTCTGAAGTTTGAATCATGCATTTTGAATTGAGCTTGGTAGATACTTAAGTGGTGAATAGGGCTTTATGTACAGTAGTGTGTGAAAGCGTAGCATGCAGGTAGGTAGGCAGGCATTACTGTTACTCCACACGGAGACTGGTGGAGTAACAAATCGCCATCAAATAGTCAATTCACAGACATGGAATTTGGTGGAGTCTGGAAATAGCTCTTATCGAAAAACTTCCCTCTAATGGAAATCTACATTCAAAGACATTTCTTATAGGATTAGGTTTAATCCGTCGGTGTGAAACCAGCCCAGACTCTCCATTCCAGCTCTATTCTCAGACTGTGTACGTGTGTCTACAGGCACATATGTTGGAGCGTGTTCATGTGTTCATCCATGTGTGCGTGCTCGCTGGCAGATGGCCGGTAAAGCGGGACACGGCCGTCGATTTGAGAGTTTGGATTTAAAAAAAAAAAAAAGAAGAAGTAAATTATGTTCCTTGAAACAACCTCTAACTTACCGCAGCCAGCGTGGAGATTGAAGAAGCCGCGCTAATTGATACAGTTTTTCCTCTGCGCTCCTCTCTCTAACTGAAGCCCCTGCTGGAGAGATAAGATGCTCTTTATTCTCTTTTTTCATCACCCCTTTCCTGCTCCTCGCCTATTTGACCCAATTTATCAGTGGCAGATAAAACCAAACAAATTAGAGGAGTCGCAGCTTCAAACTTGTTGCCCTTTGGCAGCCATCTGATCTGTCCCTCCCTCTGTCACTGCCTCTGCCTCTCCCCGTCTCTTCTTCTCTTTGATCTGTCCATGCAGTGTTCCTCTCCTCTTTCTCTCCTCCCTCTTTCCACCCTAACAGATTTCAAGTTCTGATAATCGATTGGTCATAATTTGTTTCACCAAAATCATTTTGTAGCAATCTGTAGTGCTGCTCGAGAGACGGGACCATAACATGGAAATTTGGTCCACAAAGTTTCATCAGACCTCTTTAATAAGTGAGGGCAGCAGGGAAGTGGAACTCCTTACCAGTTAATATTAGCGAGAGAAGCACTGACTTTTTGAATTTTAAATGTAGTTTAGACATGGCTGAAAGAAGCTCTAGCTTGCAAATATTGTGTCAAGTCAAATTTATTTATAAAACGCATTAAGAAACCGCCCACGCTGACCAAAGTGCAGGTATCTAAAATCACAAGTAAAAGAAACACCGACATGAGGGGCAGATCTGATCAGGAGGGTGGTGCTGCAACAGCAAAGGCACAGTCAAAAATGTTAAAATTAGGATTTCAGGACAGCCAGGAGCCCCAAGTCTGCCAGCCTGAGGGACCTGGAGGAGGAATAAGGGGTTGGAGGTGTGTGATATAGGAGGGGCCAGCCCACTTAGGGCTGTATAGACAAACAGAAAAACCTTAAAATCGACTCTAAACCGTAGAGGCAGCTAGTGCTGGGAGGGCAGAATAGAGGTAATACAGTTCTTCTGGGTACTTGTTAGGAGTCTGGCTGCAGCATTCTGGAGCAGTTCCAGGGAGGACAGGGACGTCTCACTTATCCCACATGCAGTAGTCTTCGGATAGGGAGGATATAAAGGTGTGGATGACTTTCTCAAGATCTTTGAATTAAAGAAACGGCTTGATTTTGGCAACAGTGTGAAGCTGGAAAAAACTGCCTGTCGAACTTAAAGGCAGAATCAAATATTAATATTGTGGGCTTGTAGGTCATTACAATGAAGAGCTCTTAGTCGGCTAAACTAAGTGAATAAAGACTGAACTCATATCAGAGGTGTAGGTTTGGTTATGTGGGGTTTCTGGTACAGAAATAATAATAATAAAATGCTCATTAATTCCCATCTTTGCTAAGGTATCCACTTTGCTTCTCTTCACATCTCATAAAGGGAAGCTTTTGCTGGCTGTTTGAAATTGGATGCTAGTGGGAACTCCTGTAGGTGTCATGGAGGAGTTCAGAGGTTCAGAGGAACTTGAGTTGCAGTTAGCGTAGTCAGGAGATGAATGGAGCTTGTAGAGGGAGATGAGCCGATTCTACTGAGAAATATGAAAATCCAAAGACGGGCTGTCACATACTTATTTTTCTTCTCCTCTTGGGCTGCTCCCCCAGTGGTCACGTCAAATGAGGCACTTTAATTTAGCTTCTTCTCAAAGCAAAGCACCAGAGAGAGCCTCGTCAGCACATTTGACTTTGACTCCCATTTTAGTTGCTCCTTAGTTTTCAGTCTCTGGATGTTTTTCTAACCTTTTTTTTTTTTATTTCATCAAACTGCATTACCCTTTTGATGTAAAGTAGCAAATTATTGTGTGGGATTCTGTGGATGGGGACGCTGCTCTCGCAAGGGGATGTGCTCCTCAGTCAGACCATGACTGCTCATTCATCAATTATTAACATTGCTACTTTAAGTTTTACTCTCAAGGATGATGAGAGGCAAAACAGCCAAATCTTAAATTCAGTAGTTTTCTCCAAATTCTGCTGATTTAACTTTGAGAGTATGTCTGGCTTCTTCCGTTTTTCTTTTCTAGCATTTTGCTCATGACTCACTCACTCACAATTTTTCACATCCAAACCCACACTCGGGCACACACACATGCCTCTACTTGAAAACATGCCACCGAGGTTGTGTGCCCATATAATTGGATGAGAGGAATCATGTTAGGAGCTTTTCACCCCCCAGACATGGCCTGCTGGCTTGGTCCAGTGCCCCCGTTTCAGCTTTCTGCTGCCACTTAACTGCCCCGGAGGGGGTTTACACACTTGAGCTCAAGCTCTCACAATCTCTCCCCTGCGAAGGGTTTTTAAGTGTTCCAGCTTTACCTTTGACCCGTAGTAGCCGGCAGTTAGCTCCAGACCAGCACAGGTCCGGCTGTAGGATGAAGCCTTTCGCAGTTTCTCCTTTAAGCTGGCAAAAAACATAATTTACTTGACTCCAGTGCTGTGGCTCCCCTGGGCCCAGGGCCTAGGAAGTTTACAACACAGCTAAGTAGCCATAAAGGGATTTGGAGTCTTGAGTTTCTCTCATATAAACTGTTCAGAGAGGAGAGTGAGGAATGCTTTTTACCACTCTGGAAAATGATGGCGCAGCCGGGCCTAAAATATGATAAGAATATACTGTAATAGAATGTATAGATGACCGTCTGGTTGCTTGTATTTCTTGCCCCATCAGACTTCCTATTAATGATACTGCCATGGTCCCAGATCACAGCAATTAACTAACCAAACTATATTAAACAAGATATTACCCAAGTCGTATTAAACCAGAATTATTTAAGTAATTTCCCTTTGCCTGTGACTGGTGAACTACAACAGGAGAAACCCCTGTGTCAGTCTCAGTGTAGAGAATACGTGGTGTATGGAAGCTGAAATGAAGGCTTGGCTGAGCACACATGTAGGCGAGCTGCTGAAATTATCATTAGTGTCAAGCCCAGTGGTCACTGAGGTGGCTGTTAATTTCACACTCCTCCTTGTGTCAATATTACTGCAGCTCAGACTCATAAATATATGCAGTATCTCTCAAAACAAACTAAGCTGGAGATTTTTCCAGGCTTGCCTTCTTGCAGACCTTCTGTTTTCTGTCCCGGTGCGTTCGCCAAGGGCCGGCGTGCGTACCCTCAGCTTGTCCGTGCATCTGAATATGAAATGCATTTTTGTGTGTGTGTGCATGTGTGAGTGAAAACACTTCTCAAAACCTTTCAGCTCGTCGCTCCCTGCATCAGTTCTGCTGGCAGAAAAGCATCTCCTCACACACCAGTGGCTCTGAATGTGAATTTTGCAGAGTGTGATTGATTTCCGTGTCTCTTCCTCACCCCCAACACCTCCAGGCTTAGTCCAGAAGGTAGACCAGCGCCTCCCGGTGGCCAACGAGTACCTGCTGCTGTCAGGTGGGGCCCGAGAGGGAGTCTTGGACCTCAACCCGGAGGACCTGGGGGACTACGCTAAAGGGGCCGACTTCGACCTGGACTTCACCCTGCTGGTGCCCGCCCTCAAGCTTCATGACCGCAATCAGCCCGTCACCCTGGACATGAGGCACTCCCCGCCCTGCCACTCATGGCTCAGCCTTCGCCTGTGCGACTCCAACATCTTGTCCCGCTGGAACATCTGCTGCCAGGAGGAGAATGGACTTCTCACCGAGGAGGACGAGGAGGAAGAGGGAGAAATGGGTAAGTAGAAAAGGTGATGAGGGAGAGGAAAAGGGGGAGGAAAGGGTAAATTGTAGAAGTGAGAACGGAAAGCAAGATAACGGGTAAAAAAGAGTGCAGTGGAAGGAGGTAAGTAAGTCGAAAAAATAGAAAGGTGAAGAGAGAGGAGGAGCGGAATAGACATCGATGAAGATAGTGTAGCAGTGCAGAGTGGAAGGAATGGGGGGCTGATTGAATTTTGTTCATGTTTCACTGAGATAATGTGACGCCTGATCCTGTGATGCAATTTTGCCGGCGGCCCGCTTTTTTTTATAACTCCTCAGATAGGTGAAACGAGAAAATGCCTCCGCAGGAAATAACGCTGAAACTTTTATGAGTGTAACTTCACAATCAAAAGCACCAGATTCCACGGCGGCATCAATCTGCCACACGTCGGTGGGCGTGAAACTTCCAAGATGAGAAAAAGAAATGACATTTATTGATATGAATGTCTTTAATTTTCAGCAATTTGGAAAGTACATTTGCACCATTTTCTAGTCGTATCGTAACATTTTTCACAGGATTTTATGTTACTGTATTTGTGCTGGCAGGATGAGGCGCTTTAGTCGCACCAAAATGCCACTGAAAGGTTAAAGAGAGGGCAAACGTGACAGGAGTTTGAATCAGATTTTTATCTAAGGATAAATATACCAAAATGGCTTCGCACCTGAAGTCACAGAGTTTCGAGGAGGTCAAGTTGAAATAATAAATCACTTAACGTCACATTATGAACATATAATGATTAATGACTGATTCTTAATCGGTTCATTTGTTGCATCAAGCTAAGTTATCAAGCAAACAGGATACTGTAGATGTGGCGAGACTGCTCTGTGTACGCACATAACATTTTGAGCAGATTATCATTGTCTGCTACTGTTTGCTCAAGTTTGAAGGTTTAAAGTTTCAAATTGAGCCAAAGGATAAAAAAATGCAGCCCCAGAACAGAGAAAAATCAATGTCATATTTTTATAGTAAGAATTTACTTGCTATCTGGTACTTTCTGGTGAATTGGTTTTCATTGGAATCCTTAAAATATATTGATATTTGGACTTCTGAAGTGAATATAAATACACCCACCAGTCTAAATACTTAATGTTACCAGATACCAGACTACAGAGTCAAATAGTCAAGTGGAGCAAAAACAGAGCTGACCAAAACCCCTCCCAGGTTCCATCAGACTCTCTCTAGTGTACTAAACAGCTATTGAAGTGCTAATGTTTTCAATGCTTGGTGAGTCTGAAGAAACCCAGCTTTCATCCCTCCCCTTCTCAATCCCCCTTGCTCAGGTAAAGGCTCTGTCCCCTCCCTGGGCTCTCCTCAGTCTCTGGACGGATCCTACTTCTCTCCCAGCCTGGTGACGGACTGGTTCTGGGGGGTGGTAAGCGAGGCTGTGGATGAGCTGAGGCGCAGCCCCCAGAGAGGTATTCCCACCCCTGACCGGCTGGAGAGGAATGGGCCCCTCACCACTATCATCCTCCAGGTACAGACTGGAGACAAACAGTTCAGTCAAATGTTGTCACTGAATCACCCTGCAGCAATGTATGCAAGAGTAACAGAAAGTCAGAGCAGTCAGGGATATTCTAACACCACCCTCCTCCCTGCAGGCAGGCTCCAGCCGGGTGCTGTATGACCTGCTGCCTGTGGTGTCGTTTCGGGGCTGGCCTGCTGTGGCCCAGGGCTGGCTGACCGCCAACCACTTCTGGGATGGTAAAATCACAGAGGAGGAGGCCATATCTGGCTTCTATCTGCTGCCCTGCTGCTCCCCGCTGGGTGGTCGGCCCGACAGGGAGTGGAGGCTGGCATTCTCACGCAGCGAGGTGAGGGGATTGTTCCTGCTCAGTTTGTTTATTGGTGTCATGGTTGGTGGCACCTTGTTTTAAGTTTGAAGCATCGGTACAACATTTCCATCTGGTTTTCATCCCACAGCCTTTTCTTGTGAAGCTAACCACTATGTCTTTTATCCTGTTTGTCTTCTTACCAGGTCCAGTTGAAGAAGTGCATCCCCTACCCCATGGCCCAGGCTTTCCAAGCAGCCAAAGCCGTGTTGTCTCGTATCCTGGCCCGCCCACGTACAGGCCTCAGCCTCTATCACCTGCGTACTCTTCTCTTCTGGGCCTGCGACCGACTGCCCACCGCTTACCTGTCCTGCCCTGAACCTGACACCCCTGGCCGCCTCCTCCTGGGTCTCCTGGATGACCTGGCTCATTGCATCCTGGGTAAAAACTGCCCAAACTACTTCCTGCCCCAATGTAACATGTTGGAGCACCTGACAGACAGCCAGGCGCTGCTTGTCGCCAGGAAACTGGCCCACGTGCGCTCAGATCCCAGCGAGCACCTCCGGGCGGCTCTGGACCAAGCCCAGCAGGCGGGCCAGCTGAAGAAGGAGCTAACAGGCAGCACCAACGGCCAAGGCTCCCCCGGGCACCACCCAGCCAATGGCATCATCTCACCTTCAGAGGACAAGCTGGCCCAGCGGCTGCAGCAGCTGGTTACTGAGAACCCTGGGAAATCCATATCCGTCTTCCTCAACCCTGATGATGTCACCAGGCCACATTTCCGCATCGATGACAAGTTCTACTGATGCAGACATGCTGCAGAGGAGACGTGTGGAAGTGTGCGTGTGATTAGCTCACAAGCACACGCTAAAAATGCTCTGAGACGTCACATCAGAGGGTCCAGAGAGTGAAAACCAGGCAGGTGTTTTCCCTCTAAACACTGCAGGCCTGGAACTGAACGCACTCCTCATAAGGCTGAACAACGCAACAAAGCCTCGCTGCTTGACCGACTCTTTAAACCAAAAACACACATGTCCTACTACTGACAAATGACGTCCAGTTTGCCGGATGTTGCACAACAGACCTGATGTCACCAAGCTGTTGCCACGGAGACGGCCCTCTCCTAACGAGCTGGCCTTAACGAGACTCATCAGCTGGTACTACAAAGACAAGGGCCGGCTTTAGTCATGTGAAATACAGAGCGCGTGTGTGTATATGTATGTGTGTATACGTACGCCTGAGGGTTTCCACGTATTACTTACACTTCTAATGACAGGGAGAAAAGCTCCTTGATTACTGCATTGCTCCCCCTTTTTATGTGAGATCAGAGTGGGCGATGGCTGAATTAGAGAGGAAAAACAAGGTGTGGCTGATGTAACTGAATGTAATGTTGTGAGGAGAACTGCCGAGTCTTTGAACAGAGTCTCTTTTCTCTGTCAACTACGTTTTAGCCCTCTTTTTTTGATCCCCACAGCTTGATTCATGGCATGTTTTTTTCATTTAAAAAACTCTCTCAGGTATTCATAATCTTTATCCTTTACATAGTGTGTATGATTCCGTTCTGAGGTCTTTAACTTCATTTCAATGCCGCTTACATTTCATTGGGTAATTGAATGTACCAAAGAGCTGCGTTTTGCAAAGAGAAACATACGTCTTACATATCCCTAAACACTGAATTTTCGTCCATCATGATTTATTAAGTTCGTGGTGGTGAAAATGTTCATTTATGTTTTCTCAGCCTGAAGGCCTGGTCACACTGGCATTTAAGATATTGTGGCAGAATCAATGCATTCCAATGGAATCGCTGCGATAGATGGATTTGCTCCTGTGTAAATGCTAAATGCTAAATGAGTTAATGCAGAACCATACAGTCAGAGCTGGAGGACGTTTTGTGCTTATTATCCCAACCCAAAAGATAGTTTGCAGTTCTGACGCTTCTGAAACAGGAGGTGATGGTAAAAATACATCTCCTGAAAGTACTGTGTGAACTTAGTGAGTTTGCTTTTTGTTCAGTATTTCTTCCTTCTCTTCAGTAGAACTCAGTAGCACAAAGAAACAAAACAAAAAGGGGGAGTAAGCGGCCCGGTACCGAGAAAATACTGAGAAGCTTGTGACCTTGTAGCATATCCTGGTTGGCTAATGGGTTAGTGGTTAGCTGCCAGCTACAATTGTTCCCCTGCTACTCCTGCTAGTAAGCACTACTAGAAGTAATCAGCAGAAAACTAGTTGGCAACTATTTTGATAATTGCTTAATCCCTTAAACATTTTTCAAGGAAAAAGTGCAAAATACTCTCTGATGGGATGGACACTTTAATCAACATTTATGATATTTATCTATATCCACGTTTTCTGCAGATGCAGGTTGATTTTGTGATGCCACTTTCTGGTGTGACCGGTCCTTGGAAAGTGGTTTAGAGTGAAAAGGATGGGTTTATGAAATGAATTAAGCTGGTTAATTATAATAAGCTTGTTTTCTGGTACTGTACTAACCGTTGTTGTTGCAACAGAAATTCTTTAAAGGATAACTTCAGTATTTTTAAACCTGGGCCTATGGATCCCTACAGAGATAGACCTGTGAGGTCCTCTTTGTTTAACCAGAAACAGCCACTATATAGCTCTCTCCAAAAACACCAGACACCATTGACAAAAGCATTAATTTAGCCTCGCAGAACAGTGGATTTGCTGCTCTACCACTGCCTCGATCGGTTAGTTTGTGTTATTGTGTGTCACATATGCATTATGTTGGATGTGAACTAGGCCTTTAAAACACCAAAGTCAAACAATCACCAATCATTTCGAAAGCAAAATATATAAACATAAGACCCAGGATTAAGAATACTGGTGGGATTCTTGAAGTTTTGTTTTCCTACTTGAGACATTTTTTAGTCCTTGATATTTGGAGTGTTTAGGCCCTCTATAAGGGATTTCTAAATTCGTATAACCCTGTGTATGGAGATATGAGGAGTCAACTGAACGCTCAACGACTGAGCCTAGGTAGTCAACTGTAGGCCCAGTACGTCACATAGTAAGCGTCTGCTAACTTTTTGTTGAAGGAACTTCAACTTCAAGTTCTGTGTGTCTCATTTGGAGACTGATTCTGACTTGACTGATTCTGATAATTGTCCCCCGGTCTCCTCTGCTTGGTTGGTCTTTTTTAATGAGCTTTTGCGTGCGTGTACATGTGTGTTCACTGGGAGGGGAACAACGCAGCAGGCACCCAGATGCTGCCCACTGAATTATACCCTCAGTGGGTGTGTGTCAGTCGCTGAGCCCTATCGTGTCCCACCAGACGGGAGTCATCTACAGGGGTATGGAGGCATCGATACAGAATGAATGTAGAGAGCGAGACAGTTCCCTCCTCTGGTCCTTTGAAGGGGGGAAGATGGGCCTCGCGGGGCCTGGACAGCTGCCTCTCTTGGGCTGTCGTCGTCTTTCTCTGCCTATTTTTATTTTTCCTCCAATGGCTTCTGGCTCTAATGTTCCTTTTTTCTTCCTCCTTCCTCCCATCTAGATTTCTCCTCAGAGGGTTCGCATCTCTCTTTTCTGTAGCAATGGATGTCCGGAGCAACACACAGCTCCTAAAACTTGGTACTTGTCCAACCTTGTGTTTACACTGTTTTGATTACGTGCTGCAGTTCAGCCAGCAAATGGTGTCGTGGAAACAACAAGCTGCTGCTCTCCCTTCCACTCGCATTAGTTTCTATGGGTTTGACTTGTTCTACTTCAGTGAATTTGATGGCTGAACACTATCTGTAAAGAAACTGATGGGTAAACTTTGATTCGAAGGGGTTTACCAGGCACTGAAATGCTGCTTCAGATGTTGGTGCATAGGCAGGGTATAAAACACTACAAGCACACGATTGGTTACAGTTGAGTTGACCTGAATATCACGGTGATGGTGGTAAATTCTGTTGAAGCTGCTGATTGTTTGTCCTTTTCTGATTCTTCATCTTACAGTAACTGCTCTCAAAGTCTGGCTCTGCAAATGTCACGTGCTTACTACTGAATGAATGTTTTACATCTGTATGTACTGGAGGGGTGTGTGTGTGTGTGTGTGTGTGTGTGTGTGTGTGTGTATATGTGTGTGTGTGTGTGTGTGTGTGTGTGTGTGTGTGTGTGTGTGTGTGTGTGAACTGAACCTGAGAAAAACCAAAGTGTGTTGTTGAGATGGTACAGAATGTCTAAAGCAGGGTGTCATTGTGTGTTTTCAGCACTTTTCCAAGACAAGTTTTGAATAGTCATGAAGAAAACAGCAGCATTTATTTATTGGAAAATCTCGTTAACGTAAAGGTACTTTCCTCATCGCCCACTTTAATGTCCGGGTGAAAGTGTTGGAGGTGTAAAATGTGTCCTGTGTGCGTCTCACTTTGTACCTTAATGGGCCTAGTTAGAGATTATTAGACTGGAAACAATCAGTGCTTTTCCTCAATTGTACACATGAACTTTTTGTGGAGAATATCAAAACCTGTATTTTACAAAAGTGTCAGTTTCTAGATATGCAATCATGCCCCCTTTGGAAAGGCCTGCCTGTCTAAAATGCCTACTCTTCTAGTACTTTATTGTAGATTCCCTGTCCTTGTGATTGGGGTTGGATCACTATCTGCTGTCCAGGGATTGCATGAAACACAGATGACACTCCCAAACATCTGTCTCCGCTCTGTGCTCCTCCATTTATAATCACTACTGGGTCTTTTCTTTTTTTTGTGCTGAAACTTCAAAAGATTCTGTTTAAGATTCAACCAACTTCTGCAGATAAATAACTGACCAAAAACAATGAATGTATCCACCATATCTCTCTAATCTGTTCCCTGCTTGAGAACACATCAAATCAAATCTAATTCCTCACTGTTATCTGAACAGATGTAATCGGGTCTGCACTCAAGTGCTGAGATAGAAATCTGGACTGAATCACTCCACAGCGTGAGGAATTGAATTTCGTATCTCTTTTATTACTTGAGTTCTTTTTTTCTTTTTTAAATAAGTGCAAATTATTTTCTCTGTATCATGATATCATGACTGATTTGCTGTATTTATTACTGTTGTTTTTCTGGGCGTTTATATTGATCAATGTTCGAGCTTTAGCATGAAATAAATCACTACATTTCAAATCCCGTTGTGTGGAAATACATTCATTATACAGTACTGTGCAAAAGTCTTAGGCAGGTGAAGAAGAAATGCTGAAAAGTAAGAATGCTTTAAAAAATTGAATTGTTTATTTTCATCAACAGCCCTGTGATTGGCCCGTGACCAGTCCAGGGTGTACCCCGCCTCCTGCCCAAAGTCAGCTGGGATTGGCTCTCTCTCTCTCTATCACTTCCAGGACTCCTTGTTCTTCTTTATGCTGAAGATAGTTCTTAATGACACTGACTCTATGTTTGGGGTCTGTGTGCTGCTGCAGAAGACATTTGGGGCCAATCAGACGCCTCCCTGATGGTACTGCATGATGGATAAGTATCTGCCTGTATTTCTCAGCACTGAGGACACCGTTAACTCCGACCAAATCCCCAACTCCGTTTGCAGAAATGCAGACTTGTAAGGTCTACAAACTTGTAAGGAACCTCCACCAGCTTCACTGCTGCCTGCAGACACTCATTATTGTTTCAGTTTCCAGCCCTTCGACGAACAAAGTACATTTCTCTGCACCCCAGTCCTATATTTTCATACATTGTTGAGTCACTTGGCCATGTTTCCACGTCAGAGGTCTGGCTTTTTGGTAACAATTCTCCTATGAACCAGACTTCTGCGGACAGTGGATGGTGTACCAGGGTCCCACTGGTTTCTGCTAGTTCTGATCTGATGGCACTGCTGGAGATCTTCTGATTTTGAAGGGAAGTAATCATAATGTGTCTTTCATCTGCTGCACTAAGTGTCCTTGGCGACCACTGCGTCTACGGTCCTCAATGTTGGCCGTTTCTTTGTGCTTCTTCAAAAGAGCTTGAACGGCACATCTTGAAACCTCAGTCTGCTTTGAAATCTTTGCCTGGTAGAGACCTTGCTGATGCAGTAAAACTATCTTGTGTCTTGTTGCTGTGCTCAATCTTGCCATGCTGTATGACCTATGACATGAAACTATCCTCCACAGCCTCACCTTGGTAGCAGAGTTTGGCTGTTCCTCACCCAGTTTTAAGCCTCCACCTACAGCTGTTTCTGTTTCAGTTAATGGTTAATGTTTCAACCTACAAACTGATGATCAATAGCACCTGTTTGGTATAACTGGTTAATCATAAATCATACATATAATACATTTTATATTTTTGAAAGCATTTTTACTGTCCAGCGTTTATTCACACCCGCCTAATACTTTTGCAATGAATTGTATATATAATATTTTTTATTTTTCTTGCTGTCATAAGCAGAGGTAATAATTAAATTCAAGGTAACTGAAACAAAAAAAGAAAACTAAGTAAAATGACACTGAAACACTGACACCAGACTAAAAAACAATGGTGCAGGTGTTTGAACCTTGGAGTCAGCTGCCCTCACAAAGTGCTGTAATACCAATTTTGAATTTCTTAAATCTACCCCTGACAAATACCCCCCATGTTATAAAAATGTTTTATAGTGAAACTAATAGTGAAACCAATTACAAGTCAACATTTTCAAACAATAAAAACTAAAGTGAATCAAGGAAACCCACTCTGGAAACTAATTGAAACTAGACTGAAATGAAAAACATAAAACTGCAATAACTCTGCTGTGAATCATCTCCACACTTTCACAGTAGCCAGTCGAAGTTTAACTGCAACACGTGTTCAGTCCAAGTGAGGGCGCTCTAAGACAGTGTTTCGTACTCGGCTTGTGTTCAGCTGAGTCTGTCTGCTGCTCTGTCACGCTGAGTTGGCACACAGATAGCGGCGCTGTCACTGTCACAACACCGACTCTGTGAATGTCGGTGTTATAAAACAGTCAACAATTAAAGATGTAGGTGTCATCCTTGTCTCTGGCCTCCAGTGCCTGCTCAGAAACTCGTGTTTTCAACCGACAGGGCCAGTCTCAAGGAACACAGAGAATAACAAGGTGATCCTTAATTGAAGTGTGTCAGTGAATTCTCTTTGTCCTTCTCCATGGACAGACCAAAGGTCAGACAACACACATTCTTACTCATGGTCGACATGGGCGCTCTCATCAGACCAGCAGCTTACAGGACACTGTACAGCATTACCATGTTACTGTGGTGGCAAACACCACTCCTCTAAACATGCAGAGTTGTAAACAGCATTTCTATGTTGCTGATGTTGATTAACATTTCAAAAGTGAGCTAAAATGACTGTTACTCAACCTTTTGTCACTCATAAGTTGGCACATTTTGGAACTTTACTTAGGACACAGACCCCCTGATGCAGTCTGTCCCTTACTGAAAAAGTCCTCACGTCCATATGAACAGTGTTATTTTAAAGGGGAAGCGTCACTCTCAAAGCTCCATAATGAACCTTGAAGAATTCTGCACACCACAACAGTTGAGATGCCTGATACGGTTCCTTGAAAAATCTTGGTTGTAAGCTGGTAATCAAAGGCTTGTGCACATGCCGAGGATGGAATGTAATATATGGTTTGTTTCCTGAGGCGATTCCTGACACTCCCCACCAGTAGTTATGTGACGACGCCGCAGATTTTTTTGGCACACCGGATAATTTTTTACTGATACCTGAAACATTTCCTATGAAATACTTATGGCCAATACTAAAGCAGACACTTTAACTGAATCAAATAGAAAAAGAAAATATCCATTTTTACGTTCATATACCAAACGGCCCATTCCTCCATCACATTCACGTGTCTCCATCCTACCTGTATGTGTCCTCTCAGAATCTCTTGCCAGTAATTGTGACCTAATCTCCATCGTAAATAGGCCACTGTAACCTCAGCCCTCAGGCGGCCTTGCTAGTTTGTGCGTGTTTGTGGGTTTAAAGTCGTGTGAACGAGGCCAGGCTGTAACTCTATAGCACCGGGCTGTCCGTCACTGAGAAACTGGGGCTGAACGGGGACATGTGTTCACCTGACACACACGAAACAGTAACAGTGGCCAGTGCCAGTGGGCCGTTGTAAGATCATCCTGTCATCCAGAGTTACATCCTGCATAAATGAAGGGGGCTGTGTCCATCTGCCGTCGTGTGTGGTTGTGTGTGTGTGTGTGTGTGTGTGTGTGTGTGTGCCCACGCACCAAACATGCCTTCAAAGTCTAGGGGAAAAAAATCCCACAATGCTCAGTGGACCTATCATAGATCCATAACCTTGACCTAGAAGCATTTAAACAGGCAAACTGGATGTTACAACCTCCTTACCGCCTCACTTACCTGAATGAGTTCACAACCAATCTGTAGGTGTGTGTGTGTGTGTGTGTGTGTGTGTCTACGTGTGCATGTGAGACCCAAACACCCGCAGTGGTGTAATCCCTGTTACTAACTGGTCAGTGCAGCGCTTTCCTGTTTCCGAATCCATATTTCATCTCTGTCCTCATTTCTTCCTGCCCAGGACACCCCCTCAACACGCACTCCATTGTTGTACATTCACACTCTCTCTGCCTCTCACACCATCACCCCCCTCCCTGTGTGTGTGTGTGTGTGTGTGTGTTTGTTAAACTTGTTCCTGTGCCAGTGTGCATTAATCTCCATTACTGAATCACGTGTATTAGGAGTTTGGAGGAGAGAGAGAGAGAGAGAGAGAGAGAGAGAGAAAGGGAGGACGACGAGGAGAGAGCTCTGCATCCACCTCTGCATGGTTTTCATGCAGATCACACATTGCGGGTGTCTCCCCACCTTTTACCCTTGTGCAGCCTCAGCTGCTCCTTTCTGGCAGAGCTGCACAACCACAAGTGTCCTTATAATGCCTCTGATTGATTGTAAATCCCACATCATTAAGCCGATGGTTCTCAGTTCTGACTGACTGACGCACATTAAAGACGTTGTAAAATTCTTGATTACTGAACTCTTTTGACCATGTAACTGCTTGTTCTGAAACTACTACCAGCAGCTTTTAGGTTTGTCACAGCTGTTCTAAAATCTCCAAAACACAGCTTTCAAAGTTAACTCCACCTTAAAGTAGCCAACACGTCAAACATGCTGTCTCCCCAGACCTGGTAGTTCTGCAGGAATATATAGACATACATCCTTAGTGTTGCTGCTCCGACTACCATGCAAAACTACTTACCAGCTACAATGTGAACACTGAATCAAACAGAATAGACTTTAGTGCAAGATTACTGACACTGCAATCATTTTTTATTGCAAGTAAGATAAATGTGTAATTAAAGATGTATTAATGCAAATCTGTACGGTTTGTTTGCAAATCATAAAACCCGTCCAAACCAGGTCTAGTGTCTGAGTCTGACAATCTAGACTTAGCCTCAACTTCTTCGCATGCATTTAGAAGATAAAAGCTGGATCCCATTGATATCATCACTCATCACGCAATAACTGTGAAAGTCAATTTCTGTCACAAAGGGAGCTGCAGATACAAATGACCCACAACGTTCGGGCAGGAATCACAGCCAAGCAGCGACAGCTCCAGGTCCTATCAAAGGTCAGCTCTGCTTTAAATTCTCTTGGGTACCCGGGGCCTCGGCCAATGTTGTGGCACGTCTGAGCAGCAGCTCTGATTTAATGCTGTGAAATATCATTGGGGCGCATTTCCTCCTTTTGTGTTTGTTAAGCTAAAACTAATCTCTGTCACTGAGGTGTGAATGTCTTATACAAATGAGGCCCCGTACGTTTGGCTCTAACCAGAAGCACAGATGCCAAAATGATTTTTGCGCACATTGATTTTTGACACTGCAGTCGATACTGTTGACTTTGTGGCTTGGCCATAAAAAGCCTCTAGCTTCAAGTTTTCTCATCTCCAGACTCAGGAGACAAGAAAAAAAAACACACACACACACACACACACACACACACACACACACACAGAGTCTTTGGCTGAGCACGTCCTCCTCACGCTGAGTGTTTCCCTTGCTGTTCTTGACATAAGCACTTTTTCTGTTGGGGTTGTCATTAGTTTGCTGTATCTGCTGCATCCGTGAATGTGTGTGTGTGTGTGTGTGTGTGCGTGTGCAGGCGCGTCTGTGTGGTTTTGGTTCAAATGAGTGTTTGCAGAATTAATCTTTGTCACATTTCTGTCCCTTCATTATATTGTACAGGCCAATTCTTCTCTTCTCCTGCTCTCTCTCTCTTGAGTCTCTCTGTGTGTGTGAGTGTGTGTGAGTGTGTGTGAGTGTGAGTGTGTGTGTGTGTGTGTGTGTGTGTGTGTGTGTGGGCAGCTCCTGCAGAGGTGCTTGATGACGTCACTGCCGATTGTAATGCTGGCAGTCATGTCTGTCATTGGACACAATTACTTTTATTGATCAACATCTCTTCCTCTCCTTCGCTCTCCTCCTCTCAACTCTGTTGGCATCAGCTGCTGTGTGTGTGTGTATGTGTGTGTGGGTCGAGAGAGAGAGAGAGGGGGAAAGAGAGAGAGGTGATAAAGACAGAGTATCACCTGTTGAAAAATGCTGCATGAGGCTGCAGGCTCATATTTTGTTATTCTATATTCTATATGATACTTGGATTTGTTCGCTATGTTCATATCAGATGAAAGGTTCAGGATTCAAACTGGCGCCGATGTCTCGCTCATTTTATGCGTGCGTGTCACTTCCTCAGCCACATGCCAGCTTTGATGTAACCTCCAGTGTTTAAATGGCTCATGCATTAAAGATACAGTATGATACTGCTCTCCCCTTTTCCTTGCATTACTCACAAATATGCTGCTAACAGATGGCACGCACTAATTTGCCTCATACAAAAGCAGACACATGGACGTTTTATCAGTGTCCCAGAAGAGGGGAGATTGTGTCCACTTGTTACGAACTGTATGTGTTCAGTAATACTACTACTACTACTAGTAATGATGATAATACACTTTATCTATACAGCACTCGAGACAAAGTCATCAAGTGCTTTATATGGTTGGACCAGGATTAAATCATTCAGGTCTGAGGTAAATAAAATCAGGGCATACAATGATACAGATATAAATAGGGATAAAACCACCAACAATAAGATTAAATAATAATAATAAAACAGATAAGACTCAGGAGCCACCAGCAGGGCCCTTTCTTAGGATCTGGAGCCATGACTGCATATATTTGTTTTGGTCTGAGAGGCTGAATCTTGTATATATAACCTTAAAATAGACAGTATCTAAGTTATTTAGAGAAAAAAAAAGACTGACATTGTTAACTGCAGTCAGACAGTATCTCCAGCTCATTCAGGTTGCATTCAGGGAGTTTCGTCCAATCAAATCGTGGCTCATTTATAAACAGTCTCTCTGAGCCAATCAAGGAGCCGGAGTTTGCTAGTAGTATATGAGACCTTTTGTCATTGAAATTCTGATTGACCTACTGAGTGACAGGTTATCTCGTGGCGTGAGGCATCTCCCAAAGCTGACTAATGGTGGTTCAGGAGCACTATCACTCTCAATGATACCCCAACTCCTATTTAGAGTCCATTAAATGTTTCTGTACAGTGTGTTGTGACAAATACCACCATCTATCCTTTGTTTCTTTGGGATCATTTCTTGTCCGAGTGCTTGGCTCTAATGTATGCTGTCTTTGGGGTATATTACTGTATCCCCCTTCCTGAGAGCGTGACACCATTTCCTTCAATTTGGCCTCAAACTCCTTTTCCTGGTCACAAATTCTCCGCAGTTGTTGGAGCTGGCACGTTCTCTTTGAGCCACTTGGGGTGGAAGCTACTGGCATGTAATGTGGTGTTTCTGCCTGTAGGTTTCCTAAATATAGATGTATGCCAAGTCCCTTGATTGTCTTTGAAGATCGTAAGATCTAAAAAATGTATGCTCTTCTTGCTGTAATCCAGAGACAGCTTGATGTTAGCGTTCAAGAAGACATGAAAAGCTTGTAGCTCTGCCTCTGACCCAGACCAAAACAAACACCATCAGTGTACCGTCCCCACCAGACAACGTTTAAACCAGCAAAAGAGGGACTATGGCAAGACCCAATAGACCAGCCTTTTGTCTGCTTAAATGTTTTGTCCTGAAAGACGTTATTCATCACCTCTGTGTGTGACAACAAGAAATCATTAATGTTAGGATAATCTATTTCAAGCACACATCAAGATTAAATAATAATAATGATATCATTATTTTCACAATTTCATCTATGTTGCTACACCAAATGTAGTATAGTCTGGCAGTAAAACAGAAAGATTGTAAGAGGACTGATGTATAAACTATGAAGTGTAAAAAGTATCACTGAAAGCAACAGTAAATAAATACAGAATCAGTAATACTAGTCATGTAGCTTTACAAAGATAATATTAATGTATCTTGTAATGATGACTCAGAGCGGTCAGCATCTTAACGCTGGAAGTGTGAATATTTACAACATTTAAGCAAAAACCACAATATGGCAAAGCAAAAGTAAAGAAAATGATAGTGAGATACAAAAAATCTTTCTGTCTGTGGATATTTGCAGAACAAATATGACAGAAATTGTTTGTGATTGTTTTGAATTTACAGAAAAAGGATCTGATTTTAGGTCCTAAGACTGGAGGTGTGTTTCTATAGTTACAAGTTTGTACAGTGATGGACATCTAATGTATGCGGAGGAGATTAGAATTTCTCCATCCACCGTCCTGTCTGCAGACTAGAATCCAAAGTGGACACAAATCATCATTTCTCACTGACTTTCATACTTTCTCATTAAAGAGCACTTCCTGAGAGTCTGCTGTTACTGAGCTACTGTGATTGCTGTCATTTCTGCTTTCAGTGCGTTCAGCCCGACTCACAATGACTGAAGCAGGACACGTGTGAAAAAAGCCAAAGTATCAATCAAAAGCCATAATGGCTTTTTTTAAAATTTCCAATATGGCTGCCAGAGCAAATTATGGAGTTGGTACTTTTGAGATTTTAAGATTCTTTATGGTGTGGTCTCACCTGAATAAAAGACCACCTGCAGCCACCCATGTCTCCTCCTTCCTACCCTCCCCTCATTCCCCTCCATCCCTCATTAGCCCCTCGTCTGCTGAATTATCTCACCGTTTTATTACACTCCAGAGGCGGCTGGTGCTGACGCAGCGCTGAGGAGTCGTCCTCTGTCGTCTGCCCCCCCCCAACCCCGCCTTCCTCTCCCATCCTTTCCGCAGCCCAGGAGAAAAGGAAACGAGGGAGGAAGGAGCAGGTGGAGAGGGAGGGAGGCTACCATCCCAGAGGAGCCTCGGAGAAAGAGCAAAGGCAGGCCGACAAAGGCACGTGTGATGGAGAGGCAAATGGGACGCATTAAACTTCCAACAAGAAAAAGATTAGACAGAAGGGACAGATGGATAAAGGAGCCGACAGAAGAAAGACTGACATATTACGGATCCACCAGAGATTTTTGGCCTAAGCTCTGGCACACATTTGCGATCTAAAATAACTCATTCTGCCTTCCCTCACTAATCTCTCACTCTCTCTTTTTTTTATCCATCTCTTTCTCCGTCTACTCCAAACATACAGTTCAAAGACCCCTCTGCTCCTCCCTTCCTGTTCCCACATTAATTAAATCCGTGTGTAATTACTATCATCGAGAAGGGAATCCGAGGCGAGTAAGAAAAATTGGTCACGGCCTTGGTATCTTTGAAGTGAAATTACTTGAGCAAAGTTTACTGCCGGAATATAAAGGCACCATACTGTAATGGCACACGGGCAAAGGTGGGGGGCTTCACGTCAGAAATGCCAGGTAGAGCCTGGACTTAGGGGAGAGACTACTTCCCCCACAGAGATCAGTAAAGATTCTGTGTTGATCTGTTTCTGTATCAAGGCCGCTTGTCCTCATTTCATGACCTTACAGCAAATGCTTCCCCTTAGCATCTTTTATAGTTTATTTATGAAGACAGCTTGTAATTATTCATTAGCTGCTACAGGGACTGGAAGGCATCTTTGTGAAGTAGTGACTCTGTTGTTGTGCTCTGGTGAGTGCTGAGCAGACTGAAGTTATTAGATATTCCACATTGTATTGGACCAGCTAACATTTGGTCACACGGCGGTGCGATGGTCAGCACTGCTGCCTCGCGACAACAAGGTTCTAGGTTCGACTCCGACTCTTAGTTGCCCGTAGGTGTGAGCATGAGCGGTCGTCTGTCTCTATGTGTTGGCCCTGCGAATGACTCTGTGTACCCTGCCTCTCACCCGATGTCAGCTGGGATTGACTCCAGCATCCCACCCTGATCCTTAAGGGTAAGTGGAGGAGACAACGGATGGTTCTTAAGTCTGTCCCCATCACTAGTTTTATATGAGCAATTTAACAAACAGTTAGCAATAGTTCAATTTCAGCATATTTCTCATGTCATGTCAAACGCCATTCAAAATGAACTCATTCCACCCCGACAAGATGGATTCACACTATGAAATAACAGTCTGGACATCTTGGCCTCTGCTCTTTCGATTTTAACCTCAGAAGTTGAGGTGCTGGCATGTGGTCCCCTTTAGATTTAAAATGTTGGCAAATTAAAGTTCATTTCCTGTGATTAAGATTCTGTGTGACCACAGCAAAATTGTGAGTGTGTGATAGTTTTAGTGCATCATAATGGTCTAAGGCTGAAACATTTCATCATTGTAATTTCTTGGCATGAAACTAAAAAAAGTAAGTTTTAAAAGGACCATATTATACATTCTACATTCTTACACCTTTTATTGTATTTTCAATATAAATATGTGTCCTCAGTGTGTCTACAGGCCCTCAAACTACGAGAAAAGACCATCCGTCCTGCATATGGCATCAAATACAGGGATGTGTCGATCATGTGACCTCCTTCAGCCCCTAAGCAGACCGACTGTCCGACCTACTGAGAACCTGAATCTACCTCGCTGTCCGCCTCTGACGTTATCTCAGTAAGGCTAGTTCTAGTAAAGCTAAGATGTCGACTGTACTAGCTAGGTATGACAATTGTTCTGCTGGGAGAAAAGAACTAAAAACGCTGAGAAAGACACTGAAAAGAGCAGTATGAGATGTATGTATGTTGTGTATGTAAAAATATTCTCGTATGAACCTGAAAGTGAGCATAATATCTCCTTTGATTATCAAATCAGGTCCAAGCTAACTTTAGGTGTTCACATTTCTTTGTATCAGTCATCCCAACCACCTGCCGTCCACCAGCTCATAGAGGCACCACGGCCTCATACTGAACTAATAACCTCCGAGCTGTCAGTCATCCTTTTTGCCTCCAGGCTACCCTGCTGCCATCATCTTGTCTTCCTTCTGTGGTTATCCCCCTTTCCTCTACAGGCCCCTTTCTCCTCCTCCATGGACCGCTCAGGCCAGGGGAGGACAGAGACATAAATTATTCTACGACAGAGCTGTATGTATTATTGCACTTAGTTTAATAGGAACCTGTGAATACCTGTGTGTGTGTGTGTGTGTGTGTGTGTGTGTGTGTGTGTGTGTTTCTGCGTGTGCCTGCATGTGCATTGTGAAATCCCCTCCATCCATTTCTTTCTTTTCTATCACTCCTCCTCTCCATACACATGGAAGCTCGATAACATGAATAGAAATGTAGCCCTCTGACACACACACACACACACACACACACACACACACACACTTACACACACCATGGTAAAAACAGGTATGTTGCATCCTTGCACATGCAGAATGGATCTAAATCTAGATGGCTATGCACACACACTCAGGCAAATCAATCATCCATTTGCACAGAAACACGTGTACTTTGAGCTAAACACACACACTGAAACACACTGTGCACACACAGTGTTAAGGATGCACACACACACACACACACACACACACACACACAGAATGTGAATGAAATAAGACACGTGGTGAAGTTAAATGGATTTCTGATGGGATGCCCATTCCTTCCACTTTCAGGCAATGTGTGTGTGCTTCTGTGCGTGTGTGTGCCTGAGAGAGAGAGAGAGAGAAGGAGAATGATTGAGTGATGCAGGACTTGGTCAATGTGTGTGTGTGTGTGTGTGTGTGTGTATTGTCCCAGCTTTTATTGACATTGAGCTAAGGGAGGAACAAAAGGAGGCAGAAGTGAATGGAACAGGAAATCTCTCTCTCACACTCTGTGTGTGTGTGTGTGTGTGTGTGTGTGTGTGTGTGTGTGTGTGTGTGTGTGTAGCCATCAGTGTGGTCTTGCAAGATAGTTTGCATTTCTGCCCAATAATGTGCATGTGTACTGTATGTCTGTGTGTTCATGTGCATACTGTACACTAAACACACACACGCCACACACACACACACACACACACACACACACACACACACACACACACACACACACACACACACACACACACACACACACACACACACACACACACAAGCTGATCTATTATAAGCATCTCCTGCTTCTATTTGGACTTAAAGAAATACGTCTCTGAAATAATTTAAAAGCCAGGTAATACATTTTTGCACACAGGTTCTTTTGTGTTAGTGTGTGTGTGTTGGGGTGGTGGGGTGTGTGAAAGGACTCTGATTGGAGAAAAAGCAGAGTACTCCAGGGAGAGATAATGGAAACAGATGAAGGGAGCGGAGAAGAAGAAGAAGAATGTGCAGGTATGAAATGGAGTAATACTCCGAATCTAATATAACTTTTTATGTAAGGGCACTGGTGTGAACTTCTTGTTATTAAAACAGCACGGCACCAAGAAAGAGATAGTGCACGTGTGTGTGTGTGTGTGTGTGTGTGTGTGTGTGTACAGTATCGCCATATGTGTTTTTTGTTTGTGTGTAATCCATCATTTTAGAATCTACACTTACAATACTAAACAATCCCACAACACAAACATTCACAGCAATTACAGCACACATGCATCCACAGCAGAGCTCAGATTGGAGATTCACACACACACACACACACACACACACACACACACACTCACACACACACACACACACACACACACTGTTACAGCAGAGCTCAGTCATCCTAAGTGCAGAATACTGTTCACACCCACTGCCCTGTACTGTATATTCTTAGAATAACACACTGACATGAACATGTGACACACACACACACACACACACACACACACACACACACACACACACACACACACACACACACACACACACACACTTTAGCATCTACATGTTCAGTGTGTGAGCGTTCAGGCAAAGACAAACACTGCAGATCCATTCCCCGTGTTGTTTCCACTACGTTAAGGGACCGTATGAAGAATAATGAGGAGGGGAGCGAGCGGGGGTTTTAAACGTTATGCATAAAGTATTTATGACGGTTTGCCTTCACATTAACCGTAACATTTAGCTGTGACGTGTTGTGGAGTCTTTCTTTTCATAACTTTTTCTATGTTAATCAGTGAGGGGAAATTTATATAATATATGAATAGTTCTTCCAAAACTATCTTTAGCAAAAAGAATTCACAACCTCCCTCCTTTTCTGACAACTTCCTGAACTAATAACTGTCAGTTTATGTGACGTTTATGTGATGCTGTTTCCACTAACTCCCTCCCATTTGAATTTTTTTTTTTTCCATTTCCAGTAAGTATGAATAGGCCAACTTTAATGACAACTGATAGTCTTCTATCACCCCATCAAACCCATTTGTTTGGTAACAGACTTGGCCGTGAAGCTTGAATGTGTACCTCAGGAACAGGTCTCTCTATAGGGGCCTGTGAGCTCAGGTAGTCAAGCATGATGCATCATGTGGCTCAGTTAACCAAATGTATCAAGGCAGAGACGGAGCTTTCATGCAGAAGAGACTCACATCCTCTAAATAGAAAGGAACATGTACCCCTCATATTGAATATGAATGAGTATTTGAGGGCACAAACCTATTAGACAAGGGAGTGTGACATTGGCTGTGACTATATACAGTGTGTGTGTGTGTGTGTGTGTGTGTGTGAGTTTACAGCCTTATAAGGACGTCCTGCAAGGATTTGATACGTGAATGAATTCTAATGGATTTTAAGCAGATAACACTACATATGTAGGGTTCTTTATTTTCACTTTGCAACTTCCAGTTTTCAAAATCCGGGAATTAGAGTTTGTTTTGAATGCTGAAAAAACTGGGAAGATTTTTACAATAATAATAAAAAAATATAAATCTAAACCCCCCCCCCTCCTCCCCCAACTCTTTTAATCACTTGTTCTTTTGCCTACTTACTCAGGGCGACTAAACTTAAGCTGCATTGTGGGTAATACGCCCCAGGTTTCGTCAAGGAATTAGAGAGCGTGGAATAAAACAGACAATATCTCTGCTTTTGCTGCACAAACTTGTGAAGTTTCTCTTCACTTGAACTGTGAGTCTGACCGTGTTAAAGGACTGCGCTCCTAAATGTGTGTATGTGCATCTCTAAAGTGAGAAGTGTTTCACCAATAAAGCTGAACAGACTAAGTTCGCCACCTCACCACAGCGCCTCCAGATGAAGCGGCGACGTTTCGTTCAAATGCAGCTACGACTACATGAAGCGCGTTGCCACGGTCACCGCCGTGCCTGCTGTTTCTCCTTCCTGTTGTGTCTTCTGTGCCTCTGTTTATTGAGACTGGGATCTACACGACTCCTTCAATCTGCCCATGAAAAACACCCCCCATGTTATAATTAAAAACACTAAAACCAACACTGAAAGTCATAAAAACTAAACTAAACAGTAAAACTAAATGAAATAAGCAAACTGAAACGGCGTCGCATTGAAAACAAAATAAACATAAAAAACCTATGAAAAATACAAAACTATAATAACTCTGCGTGGAAGCAGCACATTTTAATGTGTGGGGCTGTGAAATGATCTGGAATTTATTTGAGAGAAAACTGAGAAAAACTCACTGTGTGATTTACACCTGTTGATGTTGATGATGTTTTATTTGCAGACGTAACGAACACAACAGACAGTTCAGTCCCATCCATCACTGGGACGTTTCTATTATGGCACCAGTCTTTTGAGTGCAAGTGAAGTGTGACAGTGGCAGGACTGTGACTCTGGTGTCCAAGGCTCTGCTGCCGAGGGATCCACTGATGTGTACAGTCAGTTGCTGTGAGGTGACATGAGGTGACTGTCAGACAGCTCTATCTGCATATATAACATGGGCTCCTTTGTCGCAGCCACTTATTCCCCCTGTCCATCAACGTCTGCATATGACGGAGCCGAGCTACGGATCGGTGCCTCATAGACGCAGGACAGGGTGGGGTGGGGGGGGGGTAAGAAGGAGTGAGAGGGAGCTGGGGAAGGACAGTGAGAGTGAGGGAGAGACTGGAAGAGGACCAAGTGCTGGGATGTACACAGAGAGCAATTCACATCTTTGACACCGTAGGATGAGTCATCTTGCTCAGCACTGCGCTGTGAATGAAGCGGAATGGGTAGGAGTAGGGGAGGGGGGGGGGACACCTGCAGAGGGGGGCTGTGGAGAGTGTGAGAGGGCGAGAAAGCTTTACACACTCGCCGAGGGGAGGGGGAGGGAGTGGGGGAGGGCGGGGGACAACAAGCACATGATGTCTACCTCAGATTCTGTCAATGAAAGTGGGACGAGGGAAGAGTGCCAGTCACAGACGGGGGGGTCATCCGAGTGTATGACAAGAAACTGGAGTTACTGGAGTGAATTTATGTGATGGAGCACGTCAGGAGGAAAAAGACCAACATTTCAGGCTGAAACTTCCTCCTGAAATGACAAGCTTGTACTGCATCCATTGGATATCTGTCCATCCTGGCAGAGGAGTCCCTCCTCTGTTGCTCTTCCTGTTTTTCTGTTCCACTTCTCTTCCGTTCCACACCCTTGAAAGGGTTTTTTTTTGGGTGAGTTTTCCCTTCACCACATTAGAGGATGGCTGTTTTATTCTGTGTGTATTGTAGAGCCCAAAACAAGCAGTCCCTTCCTCTTAGCTGAGGTGTTACCTCCCAAGGGTGGCTGTCACTCCAACCCCATTCCCAGGCATTTGTATGTAAAGTAACACTTCATGGCCAATACAGAAACGGAATCCATCCAGTTTCGTACTCCGAATGGCATCATCATCTACTTTCCTCCAACAGCTCCATTATGTCTGCAGTAACGATTACTTTGGATTGTGTTTCATCAGGAAATTGATGTAACAGACAGGTGAGAATGTCACTCAAACCTGCCTGTTATTTCTTAAGGGGCTGGGAGGCTCTGACTCTGGTAGAGGACGTGCAGCCGAATAGACGCATGTTCAGGTCTTCAGTGGATTCCAGTGAAATAACCTGCTGGTGTATTTCCTTACCTTCAGGCGTTTGGCCTCCGGGTGTGCACAGATTTTAATTAGAGGTCAATTACTGGATCAATCAACCCATCAATCAATTATGTTAACCAATGCCTTTTAAAGACATTTGTCACAGCTCACCACCTCTCATCCAGTGCCAAGGGGGATGCTGCCGGAGAACGACATGAGCTAGTGAGAAAGAGCAAAGCAGCTCTGCAACGCAATTACACATACAAATACATCGAAGCAAAGCTGTCAGTATCAAAACGCCGATGGCATCTGTCGAGGTGGGAAAAGACAAAGCCACAAACAATGGAGGGAAGATCAATGAATGCAGCTGAAAACTATTGCTGAGCCAGCGGATTGGTCAAAGGCTTAAAGCTGGATTGAGATCTGTGGATGTGGCTGCTTTGAAGAGAGACCCGCGAGACCACAGAAATGGAGATAACCATTATTTTACGATCTGTCCACTCAGTGTTTTCTGTGAAGCTGTTGTGTGAGATTGCATGTGGCATCTCAGGCTGAAATCTTGGAGGCATCTTGTGGTAGAGAGATAAATCCATTTTAGGACACCTTGGGTCTTATTTTAACGTCGTCCACACCTACATGTAACTCCAATGAGATCCGGGAATGCAGTCGACGGTCAAAATTGTAAAAAAAAAAAAGTGACCAGCTGCACCAGGAGAATGATGCGCTGACTGACCTACCGTCTGAGCAGGATGTTTACTTTGTGGGTGTGCATGAGGTGTGCATGTCTCAGGGTTCTTTAATCACACCGGGGTTAATCACACCGTGCTGTCCTGATTGGTTTGAAGCTAATCCCCGCAGGAACATTAGTACTAACATACATCCTCACACAGATGAACGCACACACACACACACACACACACACACACACACACATTCCTCTGCCTCCTCTCCTCGCACACACACACTCTCTAATATGGAGCCATTCATCAGTGAGTTTCTCTGCTCTGATCCTCAGGCGAGGTGGCACTGCTGATGAAGATTTAGGACCTCAACCCCAGGTGTGTGTGTGTGTGTGTGTGTGTGTGTGTGTGTGTGTCCTTTTACTAGCTGTTACTTTACTGTGTCTGTCTGTTTCTATCTCACCCCACCAGTGTAACAGATGTCACACTCACAACTTATAAAGTTATCTAATGTCACAAACACACACAACCACACAACCACACAACCACCCACAACCACACAACCACACACACAACCACACACACACACACACACACACAGATACACTTGCACACACCAGCTGACCTTGGGGATGCTGTCATGTGTGCAGGCTGCGTTTCAGCCTCCCACATTTTACATACACATGCATGCTCATGGTGTGTGTATGTGTGTGTGTGTGTGTGTGTGTGTGTTTACACGAGTGCATATGAATGTTTATTAGTTAAATTAGTGATTAAATTGTTTTGTGTATTCCTCTGATTATTTGCACTTCTCTTTGTGTATTATTGATGCACTCCAAATGCTTTATTCATCTGTGAGTATGTGTATGTGTGTGTGTGTGTGTGTGTGTGTGTGTGTGTGTGTGTGTGTGTCTCAAGGGTAGAGCCCGAGATGTATCAGAATGATTGGGGTTGGAATTACATCACAGGGGAAATACTCGACTATGATTGGTTAGCCAGTCCATTACCTCTTTAGGAAGATAAGGAATATCCACTGGATGTTTGAGGATGTGTGTGCGCGCTGGTGTGTGACTACACATGCATTAGGACATGTGTGTCAGAGTGTCCACACACACACACACACACACACACACACACGCACGCACACAGTTCACCTCCACATACAAAGTGTCCCATGTGTTTTCCATGCAGAAGGTCAGAGGAGGCATAAGAGTGTTCCTAAAGGTAGGCAGTCCGTCAAAGCGGAGCTGCTGATCCACTCACCTCTGCAGAGGTCATATCTGCGGTCCCCAAAGCCCCGAGGCTTCTGAAGGACCATCAATCACTACAGACCTCGGACACACGAACATACACCTCCACTCTAACACTATAGGACCATAATGTGCTGTAAGGACAGCTGTGGCCACCCCTGTCATGGGTAAACACTGTGTTCCTTTATCATATGTTCCAAAAGGATATCTTCAAGGTAAATTCAATGTCATGGAAGTTACGGCTGTCGATTATACACTTAATGGTAATTTTAGGCAAAACTTCCAGTTTGTGGGCTACTTTTGGATTTTTATTGGTAAGGGGAAAATGTCATATGGTATGATACTGTTATCAAGGTTGTTTCTGATGTCCTCATCAGTCACACTAACATCTCTAAACCCTCCTCACCCTCTGGAACATATTAAAAGCACAAGGACAAGAGGGGTGATATTCCATTTGGTGTGTTGCTCCTATATAAAGAAAAAAAAAAAGAAGAAATTATTACTTGAGCAGGGTGTTTACCAACTGCTACAGCTATGCTTATCAAAACAATGGTTCAACATTTAAGAAAATATGCTTATTCTTTAAACAAACTGGGTAAAACATGTTAAATAGTAGGCTTGTGTGATGTCTAGAGGCTAGCTGCTTCCCCTGCTTTTGTCAGAAAAAGCAACAAAATAACAGAAGGCCATCCATGTCTTAGCACTGGGAATTCCTCAGTAATGGAAAGTAACTGAAGAAATAGTTGGAACTTTTGTATATTGTTATGTGTTTCATGTATATGGTATTGCTCTCTGCTCGCTTCTCAGTTTTCCTGGTAGAAAATGACGGGCACTTTGTCTAACCGATAGAAGGACAGTAGAGCCACACCACATAGAAACCTCAGTCCCTGGAAGATTTATTCAATGAATGCATAGAGAGACCTGTGAAACACAAACCAAAGCTCAGAAACCCAAAGCAAAACACGAGCAATAAGCTGAAACCATGGTTTATGATGCAAATTGCACTTTTGGTCAGTTTTGTAGAGCCGTACTACAGTTCTTTGGGCAAATTTAATTCCACATTCCAGTGTAATTGCAATCAAGTAATATCTTTAAATAACCAAGTTTCCACTCAGTATTATTAACATTGCCATAAAGGATGTACATTCGGGCAGAAACTTTTCTTTGGGTGCTGGCCTGCATGAGGTTTTCAAACTTCACATAGTAACTAGGAGAGCAAACCAAACAGAGATGATAAGTGCTCTGGCCTAGATTGTATGAGTTCTCTTTGTGCCTCCCAGCACATTATCAGCAGTATGGTTACTTATGCATGCATAGCCTGGTCAGGGCTGCACAGATGAGTTTGGCTCAGCTTAGCAGAAGCAAAAGCCATCTTCTAGTGATAACAGCAAATACTCTAACGGTAAATTATATTTTAATTTTTTTTTCTCTTAAAATATTAAAATCCCCCCACCCTGACACACACACAAACAGTCTTATGAATCCAAACCTCGTGGCAATGTGGAGAAGTGTTTAGCTCACTAAAAATACAGAGCCAAACTGTATTAAAAATATGAAAATATGAAACATGAATACATCTACTGTCCAGTACAGTCAGCTGAATTTTTAGTTGCATTCACAGTATGAGCAAGGAAATGAAATAATGACAAGTAGCAGGATATTATTTGAAAGAGTCATATATTTTCTGTATTTTATTACAATGCTATCTCATTCAAAAGCTTTCTTTTTCTATGACCTACCTACTGTTCATACAGCGTATGTTTTATGCATATTGAGGTTTTTGGAATGAATGTTTTTTTTTTAATACTCATGAATGAATGAACCTCTTAAATATTACTAAAAACAGCACACAGCACTGACAAATATGGAGAAAATAATTTATGATTGAAAATAAATCATATTTATGTAATTTAGCCTTTTGTCCATATACATCAACAGTAAATACAGAGAACATGGTTAATGATTTAAAATCAGCAGCATTTATTTAATACATTTAACAGTATTAATGGTGAGACACTGCTGTGATTTAGTCCTGAGTGGAGCCACAGACACCACAGAAGAAAGCCCTCACTCCTCTCTTCTTCTTCTTCTGAACCAGGCATTCCTGCATCTCAGACGCCTCAGCCTCCTTCTGCTGCAGTTCTTTCAGCTGCTCGTTCATGCACACGATCACGTTGGTCTCGTAGTGTGTAGAAGCCTCCCTCTTCTCCAGTAGTCGATCTGCCAGCTCGACACGACTGTGGGTGGGTGTAGCGGTCTGCTTGTCCACTCGATCCACATCCTGGACCCTCTTCTCCACCAGTCCCTCTTCCAGCTCCTCAGAGGAAGCGACCTCCAGAGAAGCCCCCCTCTTCTCCTGAAATCCATGTTCCAGCCCCTCTGAGGTGCTGAGCTGAAGGTGAGCCCGGCTGGATGCAGCAGTCCCCGCTCCATGGCCCATATCCTGGATGGCAGAGATGACGCCCTCTCTGGCAGAGAAAAAGCTTTCATCATAGCCCATCTGGTGGAAGGACATGAGGCGCTTGTCAAACGTCCTGTAGATGGCTCCGACCATGAAACGGGCGGCTATTGTGCAGACAACAAGCAGAAGAGTCTGAGGCACCGATCCAAACTTGGAGAGGAAGGGAGCTGCTGAGTCAGCCAGCAGTTTGCCAATCACAGCACTGACAGCGTTGCTCTTGTTCTCCTGCTCTGGTTCCTCCAGGAGGAACTTGACAGCAGTGTCCACCACCTCTGGTACCAGGGGTGCAGTGCTCTGCTCCAGCTCCAAGAGCTCTGCTGGTTTTTTGTTCCCTGCAGAGAGTGGGCTGCCAATCATCTCATTGAGCCCAAAGGTTTGTAGCAGTTTTTCGTGCAGCGATGGAAGGAAGCGTTGAACATCCTCCTCTGCTCCTGGATGCACAACTGAAACAAACATCTGAAGGCCCTCCAGTGTGACCGTCCTGCCAAACCGCTGTGAAAGGCGCTTTTCTGTGTCCAGCTGTTCCAGGAGCTCCTGTTCCATCTGATTGATACAGTCGTGCCTCGCTGTGGTCCAGGCCTGTCAACATCTCTCTTTAGTTAGTCTCAACAGGAAGATAACATAACATATAATATGTAACATTTAAATGTTGATCTACAGTCTGAGGATCCTCTATATTTTACGTACCAGTTCAGCCATGAGCAGGTGATCAATCCTTGTCCACTCAATTATTTCCTGAAACCTGTAAAAATAAAAAGATTGAGTTGTGCTATTATCTCACCTCTACAATATTTACACATTTGCAAGTCTGCAATATGTTTTCCATCAACGAATGAGTCAAATCAGTGATCAGTGACTCACTCCTCCAGGAAGCTCCTTCCTGTCAGCAGCCAGGTCTTCATGTGTCTCACAGTTAAATCATCAGGAACTTGATTCTGCTGCTTCATGAGCATAAACTGCCTCAGCATCATTTTCTGCAACACAGATTCAGTACAGCACAGTCAACACTGAATCATACAGTGTATGCAGTAATATTTGCAATGAACCTTTAGAATTACAGCGACTTACCTCTGCTTGGTAGCGAAGTCGCTCTTCTTCTGAGAAAGAGGGTGGTCTCATTTTTTGGAATTGTTCCAAAATGAAGCGAGCGTCCATTTTTAAGAGATGTCGAGTTTCCAACGAGAGAAACGGAGTAAAGTCAGCAAGTTAACAGGTGAACAGGTTTGTTTAATGCAGTGAACAAGTGTATTTTCAGAGGGTTTGGATCACCGAGCATTCAGATACCAAATGAGTGAGAATCTCCAAGTGTCTGGAATGTGGAACTATGTGACGCCAACAATTGTGAAGATTCAAAGTTCAAAGAACCAAATAAAAACAAAACATGGAACTAATATTCAAATTAGGGAAGGAGAAACCTAAATGAGAGCCGCTTAATCAAGTACTGTGTATTTTTTCCACAAAAGCATCTCCAGAGTCAACATTGCATTATCTTATCTTTAGAAATGGATGTTGGCATATATTTAAATTTAAGACAGAGCATGTGATGCACTGATAGAGATTAAACTACACAAAAGTCCATCCATCAGTTAAAATTAGCTCCATCAGCAACAATTACAACTAAATGCTATTGCATTAATATGAATGATCCAATAATATAATAATAAAACCTCGACTGCCTGCATCATGACTTTTAATTATGATAATTAACAATACACTTTACTGACAATGACAGTACCGGTACAAGTCTTATATCCAAACTAGGAATCAATAGCTCTAGTATGTGTTGTTTCTAAGTCTATAAGTCTAATGCTGACTCTGCAAGTCTGCAAACCTCCTGACATGCTTACTTGAATCAAACTGTGCTTGGGCTATTTTAGTGTTTCTAATAGACAAAGCTTGGGTCAGACTCCGGTCTCGGACTCATTCCTCCGTTGTGCCCACATACACACAGCATATCACACACAGACCACCGTATGAAATCATGTTGTCACATTGGTATTATTACGTACACATTTTATACCATGTGCATTACATGTGATAGTTCAGACTTTCCGCTGACCATGCAGAGCATCAGGGAGAAACTGGAGCATGGGGACTGTCTAACAGTTCCCCGTGCTTCGGGAGAAGATGAACTTTGGAAGATTTGTGAAGCCTTCAGTGATGGATGCAATTCTTTTTCTTAACAGCACTTGCCAATAAACAGTGTACATATACACAATTCAATGGATTTGATTTTTTTTTTAAATCTAATTTTCGGGAATTGGCGAAGACATTGTTCTTTAGTTTTTGTGACATCAAAGAAAAGACGGCCGTAAATCTTATTTTACTTCTTGTTTCTGGATCTTGGGGGTTGGCTATATTCTTTACTGTGTGTTTATGCTTCTCTGTAATGGGCAGGTGGTCCTTTTTAGTGTTAAGAATACTGGTGGTGCAGCTTTAAGTTTTAGATTATTATTATTCAGACACAGGTTCAGTTTTACGGAAAATAAAGCTGCACTTTGGCTTCACAGCACATGGTGATATGGCAGATCCCAACCTGTGATCCTCTGGCGCCCAGAGAGACATTAACTCTCCTCATGTAAAACAGATGTTCCTCATTCCTCAGCCCTCTCTACAGCTGCTGCTCTCTACCCGAAGAATACAAAATGGATAGGCTCTCCAGGATATTTATCATTAAGTAATTGCTTGCGAATCCAAGCGAGAGTCATTATGCTGAAAGTGGAAAATAATCTGGGTGATTTGACTCCCCCCCCCTTCTCCGTCTTCCCCTTTCTTCTCTCTCATCACCAGCTCATTTTTATCTTCCCTCCTTCATCCACCTCCACTTCATCCTTTTGCTCTCCCCCTTCACCCACCTTTCTTCTCTCCTTCACTTTCACTCCTCCTCTCCCCCCAGAGTGACCAGATGCCAGCAATTTCACGACTGTTGACTTATTTACATTTCTGCAATCATGGGAATGTATGAATATTTATGATGCCGGTCCGTCGCTGTGGGGCATCTGCCTATACAGCCTGCTAATTTTTGTGTGTGTGCATTCCTGTGTGCAAAATATCCATAATACTTTGTTGAATTCTGTCTGTTCATCAGCCATACATTTCATGTGTGTTTTTGTCAGCAAGTAGAGAATATGTAACAGCTGGTCAGTGTGATCAGTGTATGTGTGTGTGTGTGTGTGTGTGTGTGTGTATTTTGGGGTGTTACTGTACCACTGATCCCTCACTCTCTAAGCTGAGGTTTCTTCCTCCTCTCCATGAAGACATGCGAGTGCACATGAGCACGGGGAAAGACCAGATCAAAAGCCAATCAATGTTTTACGAGAGCTAAAACGTCAAGGCACACACATTTCATCTTTTCTCTCCCTGAACACAGTTTATAAATGGATTATTTCTGAAGAGATGAAGGATGTTCATGGAATGAAATACAGTATAGTAGAGGTAGTAAGTTTGCCCGGTTGATAGATGACAGTGTGTGTCAGTGTGCTGACATATTTTTATGGCATTAGAGCCTCTCCAAAAGTCTTCCTGTTACTGTTCCATACTGTTATCATATCATTCTGTTTTGACAGTAAGTCTCTTGCCTGGCTTGGTTCAGGCATGCTTGAAAGGTATCTACATGAGGGAAAAGCAGCAGCATTTGTTATTTATTTTAAAATTTCAAATGACCTATGCATATGTTGTCCTATTAAAAAAACCACTTGCCTCTGTGAGAGTCATTACAAGTGGTCGCATCCTTTACTTAACTAAAAGTACTACTAAGTCCTGCATTGAAAATATTACATGTTAATGAAAAAAACTAACAAGTACATTTGATTTGAAAAGAAATTATTTTCAAATAGGTGGGTGTTTAGCTTAGATGTTGTAATCTTAGCTCTATTGGCAGTTTGCTCCATATCTGTGCAGCTTGTGTGCTGAAGGCAGCTTCACCATGATTAGTAGGAGATCTGATAGATACCTTGGGCCTAAATCATACAGTGATTTATGGACAAACAATAGAATTTTGAATTTGAGAAAAAAGTTACTAATACTTTTAATGTACTTTTCCAGGGAGTCTACTGAACTGGATTCATTTGGTGACACAGTTATATATAATTGCGTGTCATCTGCGTACATGTGATATGAAACTGTAACATTTTCAATAATTCAGCAATATGAGTATGTAAAGATTGAATAACAGAGGTCAGAGAATCGACCCTTGCGGAACTCCACACATTGTTGTGAGACACTCTGAAGTACAGCTACAAAATATTCTCTGTGTTGAAGGTAGGACCTGAGCACATTCAGAGCCATGTTAGAGAGACCACATCAGTGTCAGTCTATTAATATATTGTGATCAACGTTATCAAATGCAAGAGTGAGGTAAAATAACACAAGGATATGTTGACTTAACCGGAATTATGTTACAATTCTATATGATTCGATGTCATTCAGAGCCTTGAAAAGAACAGACTGGAAAATGTCAAGGTAATTTTACTTATTTACTGCCAGAAAGCTGCTGAGTTGTCTAAAGACAACTTTTTCAATAATTGTAATAATAAATAGTGGGTTTGATACGGGCCTTTACTGGTTTAGAACAGATGCATCCAGATTAGTTTTTTTTTTTTTTTTTAAAGTGTCTTAAAAAAGGCTTAATTACTGCAGTTTGCAGGGCTTTGGGGAAGACCACTGAAAGAAGTAATGTGTTGACTTCTGTAATACATCTGTTGCCAGGCAACTAAAAGCCTTTAAAAAAAACTCTGAATGCATCATCAAAGCAGCAGGTGGAGGGTTTGAAATATAAAACAATTTCTGCAAGAGTTGTAAGGTTTAAGAGATCAAAATGAGTCAAATTACCAAATTTGTTGTAGCTGATTGCTGAGACGCATTAATTAACTAAAATGAGGAAGTACGTAGATAGATTTCTTTTTTGTATAAAGAGCAGAGCCATTACACAATTTTGAATTCAGGAGACACCGGTACCCGTAGGTCGACGACTTTATCCGCAGAACAGTATGCGTGCATATTTTTGTGGACACCATAGAGGATTTGGATTTTAGCGGTCTGCCATTTATGCTTAGCTTTTTGGCACATTCTTTTTAAATATTTGGTCTGTGAGGCATTCCTCCACAGTGCCTTTTGTTTAGCAGAAGTGACTTAAACCCTAACTGATGGAATTACATTAATGGCATTTAAGAATTAAAACTGTCCAGAAGATCGACGGTGGGCATCACTAATGTATTGTTTTTTGACTGTTTCAAACCCAGGCAGCATCAAGGACCCTGACAGGGAAGAAATTAAGACCATTGGACATATCCAGGTCCAGAGTATGGCCTTTGCTGTGAGTAGGTTCTTTGACATGCTGAGAGAGAGTCGAACGTTTTCGAGAATGAAGGAAAGTTCATGAGAATTCCTATCATTTGGATTATCAACATGTATATTAAAGTCACCAGTAATAATAACACCATCAAAGTCAGTTAGACTAATGGAAATTTAGTCTGCAAAGTCATCTAAAAATTCTGTATCTGAATATTTTGGGAGCCTATAATAGATTAGTGTTAGCCTATTTAGGGTAACAGAGATGCATTTAAAGGTGTTGTATGTACCAAATGAGAACTGTACTACCTTCTTCTACTGTTTTCAAACTGGACCCTTAGAGTCAGGAGATTTGACTTGACTATACAGTGAGATCAATGTTCTGTTCTGTTGTGCTCAGTTCTGTTATGAAGGAAATAAAATTGTCCAAAAGAAAGTTAAATGTCCAGCTTTTCGGTACATTAATTTTTATAGATTTTTGGTTATGTAGGTTTAACAATATTCTTATACATTTTTACATGTATATTCCGACTTGACATATTGGAGTTATTTTATTTTTATTTTTTATAGAAGCAGTGTAATAATGTATGATGAATTGCTCATTGTGTGAATGTGGCAATCACAGGCTGATGATGGATTTTAACTTTTCCTGCAATATAATTTTAATTTGCCTCTAGTTTGCCACAGCACTGCACATCCAACAGAAATGTAGTTAAGTGAACTCTCTATTCTACCATGATGGGCAAATTGTTACTAAAATGATTATTTCTATTTTTTCATTGACCAGCAGAGACAGCAGAGTTGGATCCATTTGATTAGATTAGTATTGTATTTCTGTTGAGTTGTGTGTGAGTTTTTATCTCTGTTGACTTTTAATAGACTTTGATGAGAGTGATTTATTGCAGTGACTCAATCTTTTCATCTCCCTGCTGTTAAACCTCTCAATAAAGGTTAAAGACTTTGTGTGCATGTGATTTTATATCTCGCATGTGTCCGAGCTACAAAGTGCTGACATTTGCTGACACATTAGTGCTATTTATTCCACTGGCCGAGAGAGCAAGTGCATACACACACACACACACACACACACACACACACACACACACACACACACACACACACACACACACACACACTGTGGCATGACAACCGAGGGCTGCATGATTTAAGACTGTGGTCATCCTCTCCTCCATCTCTTCTCTAGCATGCCCACAACTGCTCTCTCTCTCTCTATCTTACACACACACACACACACACACACACACACCCTTATAGGTTTTGCCATGATAAAAGCACATACATTTATATAGACCTACTCACATGCACACACCAGAGGGAATAACTCAGGGTTCACTGTAGTTGAGAGAGGTTGATGGTGTGACCTCACCCCCTCCCAGTAATCGTCTGTGTCTAACAGGCAGCAGATTGACAGGGGTCACAGCCGCACTGCATCTTCTACCCTTTATTACCCCTTTAACCAGCGGAGAGTTCCCACACCCTACCAACCCACGACTCCCTCTGCCGTCCCGCCAGCCCGGATGACACACTGTGACTCACCACAGCTGCGTGATGTAATAACTGCATTCAACAGCCGCTGCTTTGTCCTTTTGTTTTCATTAAACTACATGAGACCTGAAGGGCTCTTTTCATCCTGGGTCTTAAATTACAGCACATTGATGAAAACGCACTTGTTTTCTAGTCGTCTGCGGAGTCGCTCTGATCTGGAGGGGATAATGGCGTCTGCACCTACGTGTGCAACGTTTTGATTTCCTGAATTCCTGGCGACTCCATGAGCAGTGGGTCACCTTATTGTACACCTTTTACAGACCAACAAAGGGCTCAGCAGCTGTGGAAGTCCAAGGCTGTCAGGACGTTAGAATGTTAGAATAAAAAAAGATAATGTTAGAGACAATGTTCATTCTTATTGTATGCAAATATATTAGTACTTTCAAAATAAAATATCAAAGTAAAGGCCAGGACACCAGCTGATTGAACCAGCGGTTTGTTAATCCTTCACTAGGTTTGTGTGTAAATTAAATACCTTAAGGAATGTCTTTGCTAATACAGACACCAGTAATATGTACATCCATCATCATCATCATCATCATCATCATCATCATCATCATGTAGTACACCTTCTGCCCACCGTCACCAGAGTCCAGCAGTTTCATAGGCTCAGCATCAGGGCCTGTAATCTATTTCATCCGCTGGCTGAAATAACTAATCTTAACTATGTTCTTGTTCTGGTCAAAATAAACTAGTAGGTCTTTAAATTAAGATCCATACGAGCGACAAAACCAAAAAGATGAATAACTCCATCAGACAGGAGACAAAGGCTTTGTATTTTGAACATGCTCACGATCATCTACTGAACTTGATCACCGCTTTTTGCCCAGCCAGCCAATCAGCTGCGACTTTCAACTTTTCCAAGCTGCCGTTTGCCTCGGGGCACCGCCCACTTGTGCGTGGGCCTCACATGACAGAGCCGATCAGCTGTCAATCATGCTATATGGAGGATGTCCCCTGGCTACTGCCATCAGATTTGTAATCCTCGGTGATAATGGCTAATCCAATTTAGCAAATCCCTGCTGTCAAAAACCAAACCATACAGGGCTTCACACAGTATGGAACATAAATATAGAATACACACAGGATATCATGCTGTGGAAAACTCTCCCTCTCACACTCACTTATGTAGCACAGAGCTAATACCATCAAAGGCCACTCTGCTGTCTCTCTTCATGTGCCAGGCAGGCAGAAACACTCTGAACCTCCCCCTACAGGACAGGATGGCAGCAAACGGCGAAGGAAACACAGAGAAGAAGAAGAGGATATTTCACTACAGGAGATGTCATAATTGTTGGGATTATAAAATGAAGATGGGCTGAACAGCAGGGAGACACTTCCATATTTTCTAATGAGGGCTAATTTACCCAGAGGGTTGACTGTGAGGCGTATCTGCCGTGTCAAGGTAGCACAGGGCTGATTACATAGACGCAGATCCTGAGGTGAAACCAGAGAAGAAGACGAAGGATAAAGAGAACAGGACATGTTGAAAGAGATGGAATTATGGATGTGTGTGTGTGTAGCAGTGATAAAGTGGATATTGTCTAATAGGTGTAATACTGGCAATATTGGGATGCAACCAAAGTGCAATTGTGTTAGCAGAGAATGTGAAAAACAAAGAAAAGATCTTTCTTTCACCATCCACTTTAGAAGACTTCCCTCCCAAATAATAAAAAGCTGCTCCACAGCTCTATCTCCATTTCCCTCTCCATCCCTCGCTTCCTCTTCCATCCCTCTTTTCTCTTCTGTGGATCATGGCAGGCTAATCTCAATCTGTTTCACTGTGATATCACACAACAGCTCTATAGCTGCAGTGGTGCCAGCCTGTTGGGCGCGCCTGCCCCAGCGCCAGCTCTTGTTGTCTGCCAGCCGGCTCGCAGCTCTGGCACTGCACACACTCCACGGTTTAGTGGGGTTTTCCGTCGACTGCATCCAAATGCTCAGCTCTGCTGCTACAAAAGTGCGTCCCAGCCATTGTGCTGCTTGTTACGTCCCCGTCCTCCTCCAGAGTCTCTTGTCGTTTTCTACACATTTTGTCTTCCTCCGAGCACATGTTACACTGAGGCGTCACGCTCCACTTCCTAATGACAGTGAGAGTAATTAAGAAAACGTATAGCTTCTAAGCAGGCCTCTAGCACCAATGTAATTTTTCCAAAAGCTGAATGTGATCAAGCATTGTTAATGAAGATGCAGTCAGAATTTGATTTGGTCTGATGGGTTGGATTTAAAGTTGCAACGTTGTCAAAACTCCACCAGTTTTCAGTGGCAGTTTCACTTTGACTAGATCAACTTAATCTATCACCAGTGAACCAGGTCTTGATGGGAGCTCCTCTGTGAACAATTGCTTAAACCTTTTTAATTAGATGTTACAGTGTGTAAATCTGTGTGTGTGTGTGTCTTTCTCTCCATCCAATCTGTCTGTTACTGGAGGTGTGAGCACAGTCTGTAAACCTGTGCCTCTGTTGGATTTCCCAGGTGTGCACACCTTTCTTTCTGTTGTCTTGCACCTTTTTATTACTGTTGACAATCGCAGACTCTTAATTAGGCTGCACTGACGCACTGGAATGTGAGAGACAACATCTTATTCATGCCGATTAGAACAAGATCACATCGTTATGATAAACTCATCAGATTAATACGTGTTTGAGAACCAAGATGCATCAAGATTCTGCATTTAAGTTGCAGTATTTCACTGATTCCCTACCTGATACTCATTGTCACAGATTGCAAATGTTGTGACCAGTTGAATCAAAGATTGATATGGTTCTATTTGGAAATGTTGAGAGTGTCTGAACATGTACATTTATCTAGCAATTTACACACAAAAAAATATCCACATGATTTTATGCAGTAACAGTAACATCTAGTAAAAGGTCAGATTCGTCATCTGACCCATTGCAGGGGTCCGAACCTTCAGGATGGGAACCACTGATCTAAAACAACTAAGACTCTCCAGCAGCCATGTTGTATTACATGTTATCCTTTTGTTGCCTTCAGTGGCTTGTTAAGTCAAAAAAAAAAACTGGCTCTGGACTCAGTAAAGTGGTCAGTATTCGGAAATGATAGAAAAGACAATGTCCCTGGGTTTAACTGCCAGACATGCTGGTAAAACTCTCGGTGGAGAAATAAACAAGAAACAGCCTTTTTTCTCTCATAACAAGGGCTTCTGGGCTGCCCTTTTCAAAGTCACTGGACACCAATTTGAAGATCTAGTAACTCAACTGCTGTCAGTTGTCGAGTATCAAGACCATAAAAAGTGCTTTCTTAGTTTTGAAAAGTTGATCAGAGCAATAATTACACCCTAAAGATTCAAAGGGGAACAAACATTTAGAAAATTTCAGTCAGCTCATCCTAAGCAATGGTTCAATGGTTCAAATGTCTTCTGAGCTTTTGCACGAGGTTTGTCAAGTTGGATAAAATAACCCCAACCTCTTGGAACAAAATTGAATGCTGGACTATCTCATCAATAATAATAAGTTCAGTTTATTAATCAATACTACAGGCTTATTATTCTTTCATTATTACATTATTACTTTTTTTACCTGATGGAGTGAATCAGACGGACTCCAAATCAACCCTCAGGTTAGCCAAAGTTATCTTCTAGAAAGTTATCTTCAATAAATCCATTAATCAAACCATTAATCAATCCATCAATCAATCAATTTCTTTATTGTCATTTTTATGGGCATAAAAATGAAATGGCAAAACTGCAATTCGCAAACCATGACCATGCAATTGTCCTCATTTCCCGCCTGTATTTAGTCTGTACTGCATCCATCTCCCCAGCTGTCTGTCTATGAAAGCAGCCCACATATCTCTCTGGATATTGACAGCATGGCAGCACCGTGCGTCGCCCTCCTAATCACCCAGCAGAAAAAGCACACGCTGCTGGTAATGCCATTATGTAAGAAGTCACCAAATGCTTTGATTAAAAATATAGAAATGAAGCTCATTTGCATGGACGGTGCACTGAAAATGTTTTGAAAAAAGTTTTATTTGGTGTGCAGAGTTGGCCCACTTCTTCCACAACTCTCAGAGGAAGTAAAGAAACTTCTAATGAACAGAATGAAGGCTGTGGAGCCGGTGGGGGCCACAGAGCTGAGTCCTGTGCTGCAGAGAGATTGTCCGCTTTGCTCGACTGGGTGTTGTATCTCTGCAAGACAACGGGTCAGTTCTCCCCCTCTCTCTCTGTCTTCCCCAGTCCACTGTGGCTCTTTAAGTATTTAGAGCTGCTCGCCTTTTCTTCCTCTCCTCTCTTCTGTCGGTTTGAGCGGGTCTAATGCTCCGTCCCTTGTCAGTACCCCCTCCTCGTCTTTCTGTTTTTTCATCTCTTCCTTTCATTTCCTCTCGTGCCTTCTTCCCTTCATCAGCATATTTCTGTCTCTGGACATAATGTCATCGTCTCCTCTTGTCTCCTTGCTTCTCTTTCCCCATTTTATTTCATATTTATTTATTTCAAAACAGTGTAGCTTCTTTGTTATCCTGTCCTGTCACGTCCTGTCCTGTCCTGTCCTGTCCTGTCCTGTCCTGTCCTCTCTCCTCAATAAAACTTCGACGGCCCCTTCCTGTTTTTAACCTCTGCTTATGAGTCTAGACTTCTTGTCTGTGTCGTCTTGTTTGTGCACACACATGAATATTCATGGTTGTGTCTGCAAAAGAGACACACACACACGGAGTGTGATAGACTGCATGTGTTACGTGTGTGTGTGTGTGTGTGTGTGTGTGTGTGTGTGTGTGTGTGTGTGTGTGTGGAGGACAGGGACTGGTTCACAGATGGAGCAACTGCTGCTCAGCTCAACACTATCGGACATACAGTATACTCAGCAGCCAGAGAACAAACACACACACACACACACACACACACACACACACACACACACACACACACACAGTGCTGCAGATGAGAGGAAAGGGCTGTTTCTTGATCCGTGTATTGTTTCACAGATTGCCAAAGAACAGAGAACAGAGTCACTTTCATTTCGCTGTAAAAGAGAGGGTTTGGGGAGGTAGCGGTTTGTTGGATCCTGCCTTAATTGGCTTTATTCTTTAGGTATCTCAACCCTTTTGTTCTTACGTGTGTGTTCTTTCATGAGAGCAGAGATACAAAGTGCTGCATTTTAGATTAGTCTTATTTCTACATGCCACCCCACAAAGGCGAGGAATAGTAACTAGTGAAGCGGTGAAGCTGAGAGTAAAAGGTGTAAAGTTTGGAGTATGGACATACTGTGTTACAGATGTATAGGTTGAAATATTTGTGTGTTTTAGTTGGACTATTTTACTCCACAAAAACATATCCTATCACAGACTGACTTACTAAGATGTTGAATCATCAGCATTCATTTTTGATACAGGAAACAGGCAAGATGCCATGTTGGAGTTAATCACCAGTTCTTCCACTTGTGAATACAGTTCTCATCAAAGCATCTGTAACTTGAAAAGTGTGAAAATGTAATACTTATAGTTCTATATAGACCATGCACCAATGTTTTGGACCATACATGGCCCACTCTCGGTAAATTTAGCTTTAGCTGAGCTGTAGCCATGGTTAAGCTCGGCTGGTGCCGTGTAATATCAACCATCTTAAGGTGTCCTATGATGTGATTGCCTGGAAGTCTTTTACAACTTAACATTGGAATCTTTCCAACATTACCTTCAATCCCTCATGACGGGAGCACGTCAAATGTTTTACCACAGCTTAATCTCACAGAAACAAATGAAATAATCACAAACTCTTAACACTGAATGACGTGGTGGTGGTACATAATGTGTATGCACCATCATGGTAACAAAAACACGTGGGTAACATTGCATAAAGGTTGCACTGGCATTTTGTCTTTGTAGGTCAGCTTGGGTTTCACTGCCGTATTTTAGCATTGTCCTCAAATGTTGGGTAAAACGTTGTGTTAAGGGATTTCTCAACTTTTCCTTAATGAGACAAGATGAGTAAAAACACCCTCCCATCCCCAATAAAGCTTTTAACGCTGTAATAGTCCAATATATTTTGGGGCGCTGAGAGAGGGCCAACAAGCTGTCACTTGAAGTGGGTAAATGTAATTATAACGACTATTTCCTTGTGTGTAAAAACCTAACAACACTACAGACGGTGGAAGGGTGCATTGACTTTTTTCCTTAAACTAAAAGTAATGTATCATGGATGAGCTGACCTTATTAAAGCTGCAGAAGCTGACATCCTTGCCAACACCTAAGACTGTCTCACAGAATCTCTCTTGATTTTCATGTCTTTTTGCTTGTTGAATTTTTCTCACACATGAATAAAGAAAAAGAGGGAGGATGCTAATGTTGCTTTCTTTGATTGGGACATATTTATGAAAGAAGGGTCACCTCAAGTTGAGACATTTCCTGTTTCATTTATTGTCTCGTCCTTTCGTAATGAAGGTCGTCATCGTGTCATTAAATCCTGTGTCCTTTCCTTTTCTGTGTCCTTTTTGTCCCTTCATATCTCCCTGCTGTCTGAATGGCCAGATCACATTGGTAACATTCAATATCAGCATTAGGTACTTAGAAAAATAATCACATCTTCTCTGTCACAATCCTTGTGGCTGATTGGCTAGCTAGGCTACTACTTGCCACAGGAAAAACAGCCTTGACCGGGTGTCATTACGCCTTCATCTCTCAGTAAATATACAATGTCATAGAAACAGTCCAAGGTCTGGCTTTGCTAAAATATATGGCGACAGACGTGGTGCAGTATTTATGAAGTACATAACTAACAGGTCCTAACAAATCTCCAACCTAATGAAGCTCTTAATAGCACACAATGTTGACTCGAGGCAAAAGATCTGTGTGTTGGTCTGCAAGTACAAATGCAGACATTTTGTGTCCAGTTGTTATTGTAGTCTGTGAAATATCTGAAATCAGTGAGAGGCTATTAAATAGGTTTAAGCTTCAACAACGTCTGGAATACAGGTTTTTTCTAAATAAGGCCAATGTGTATAATAGTGAACACAGCACGTCACGCCTCGCACCTTTCTCTTTAACTGAAACTAACAGCACCTGTACCCACATTAACTGTCAATTTGGTTCCAGTCAGTGGCCCTGAGCTGTGTACAGCACAGTGTGAGTTTGTTCATTGAATCTTTAATGTATTTCTGTGGGCTTCTGTCTTGTTACTTGTCTTGTACTGCAGACACAGAAAACGAGAGGAGGAATGCTTTACTGCACTCACATAATCACTTTGTATGCAGAAAACGGGGTTTCCCTAACCTAGAGGACAGTGTCACCTGAGCTTTACTGGTGAGTTGCTGGATGGCAGGCACTTTCACTGTCTGCTCAGCTGGTGTTTGGACCTCTGACTTTTTTTTCATTTTATCTGTACATTTCAATGTTCATCCCAGTTTTCAAGGTGTTTTCCCACAGTGTGAAGTGACATCCTCAAACGTCTTGTTTTGTCCAACCAGCAGTCCAACACCTAAAGATGAAGCTTACAATGATCATCACTCTGGGGAAATTGATACCACAGAATGTTTGACAGTTTTGCTGGAAAAATGACTAAAACCCATTAAGAAAATCATCAGGAATTCTCAACATTGATAAATTGACAAATGTTTTGGCACTACTTTTGCGACTTGATTTGCCAGAGTGATTCTGATGAATCAGGGGCTAAACTGAAAAACAGACAAAGCTAAAAAAGCATCAGGATCTGTTTAGAATAGTTAAGATAAGATTATCATTGTTATTATACAGTTGCACTCAAAATTATTCAACCCCCATTGTAAAAAAAATTGGAGAGACCACCTGAAATATTAGTTGTGTTGAGCTATATCAATTGTTCTTGTTTGAGTTGTTCATTGAACACAGCTGAAAGTTTGTCAATTTTTCCAATACATCTCATTTGCAATGGAGGTTGAATAATTTTGGGCGCAACTGTATTTTCTTGTTTGTAGAAAAATCCACAAAACTAATCTACTGAGATGCCAGGGGACAGTGGTGCAAATATTCATATTTACAGGAAGTACTTTTTGGGAAAGTATTTAAAACCTTTTTCCCTTAATCCCCCCTAATTATCTCACAACCTCCAGGAAAACTGCTACAACAATATAATCAACTCTGTGAAATTCAGTGTGAAGATGAATTTGCAATAAAACATGCTAACCACACATTAGCATCCTGGTCCAGTCACTCAGTGTCTGTCACCAAGAGTTTTATTTGCATCATCAAGGGAGGCCAAAGCAGTGGATCCCTGCATTATGTGTTCATTAATGTTCCACACAGAGAAGCCCTCCATATCAATCCCAATTTGGGGCCCATTTGTCTCAGGCTGGTGCCGGTTAACAGGCACTGACTGACACAGAGGGATGTTGCATTATTGCATTATTTCAGACAGCACAGCGCCACTGAACCATAATTTACCAGCGTCTAATCCACAGCTGTATCAGGGGATTTGGAGGTGAACAGGGGGGCAACAACTACAACATGGACACACACATAAATGTACTAACTGAAAGACACATACTCAGTTCAACACAGTTCATAAAACATCAAATGGTAAACATGCACTTTTCAACCTCTTTTATCAGCTTTGACAAGGCTCCATTTGTGATTTTATGGATGCACTCTGTGTATTTTCTATCTTTATTGGGTGTATTTATCTATGACACCAGGTCCTGGTAGGACTTAGGTTGATATATGAAGTCATAATGCCCTCAGCTCCCCCCACGCAATTGCTGATGTCCAGATGACAAATCCTGAGCTATGTGTTAGACAGCTCTGTCTACACGGCACAAGCATGATTTCTCTCAATACAACGTTGATGCTGAAACATATATAATAAAGAGCACAAACTCCTTTGTGCATTTTCATCATACATCCATCACATCTCAGCATTCATTCCTTTGCTTTCCTCCACAACATCAGTCTTCATGAATTAGCCTTGGGCTTCTTGCTCTCTGCATGTTCACATCCGTCCTCTGACTCAGTTGGCACTTCCTGTCTCTGTACTCATCCCCTCAGATCTGTGCAGATTGTTTGTCCAATGCTAATCATCACGCAAGACTGCAGCCTCCAGCCCTTCCCTCTGTCCTCAGCTCTTCTTCTATCCCTCTAAACGCATTTGTCTACCCCTCCTGCAGTAGGAACAGGAAGGATACCAGATAACAACCAGGCATTGATGTATGATTGGTGAACTGATGACATCAAATTGCTCCATAAAACCGTCTCTAGCGGTTTGTGACTATGAACAATTCCTTTAATGTTGTCATGTGTTTGGCATTTAATATAATTGTTGGCTCTAGCCACCCGTTCAAACCTCCCTGTTGATGCATTCAAGGGTACTCCAACAACTTGAGATTTCCGAGTCGGCCACCAAAGAGCCACTTTTAATGCAAGAAACAGCCAAATTCAGAGGAACCTTTAAAAGACAGCATTGGTTTTAAGTGTGTCCTCTTTGCTGGACCTTCTGACAACATAGCACAGGAGCTCATAACGTTCAGCTATCATATGGCAAAGCACTCTTTAATGCACCGTGTAGCCATGTTGTCTCCAGTGCCACTGCTGGCACCTACTAAAGGTATCACTGTGCTTCCATCACCCACTGCTGACCTCCACCTAGTTTTATTTGCATTAAATAGAGCAATTTTTATCCCTTCCATTTCCTGCTGCTCCTGTGGCAATTTGCAGCCTTCGTTGCACCACAGAAAATCTGAATATCAGTAGACTGCCCACAGCGACACATTCGCTGTATAATCAGTCATGCAAACTCAAGCTGTTTTTTTTTTTCTTAAACTAAATACTTCCTATCTGTTTCAGGGAAAACAAAACAAAAAAAATCATGCCTGCATAGCATTCTCTCCTTAATATTTAGATACAAACAATGACTATACTTTAAATGCCACTATTTTGCCATGAAAGATAGCTTGTAAATTTCTGACTAATATGCCTGCAGGTTAATGTGTGAGTCACGTATCTCATTTTAGAATCAAAATGTCTGTGTTATTTCAGAACAGAGGGGAGGAACCCTTCTCTAAGAGGGGCATTGTCGCTATCATTAACGTCGACTGATAACAGGATGGAGGAAGGAGGCGGGGAGGGAAAAAAAAGCCTTAATCAGGGTTATTGGAGCCAGAAATAACAAATGAGCCAACACGCCTTTACATAATGAGCCCGAGATTAGACTGAGAGGCAAAACAGGACCAGTCACCTTTACTGTGTCAGAGGGAGAAATAAAGAGGGTTACACGAGGAGAGACGGTGGGAGGGAGGCAGACGGTGAGATGAGTAACATGAGGAGGAGGAAGAGAGAGATTAGGATGGGTTACATGTGGAGAGGAGGAAGACGAAGACGCAAAGAGAAGGATGATGATTGATGCATAGTTTATCTTTAAGTAATTATAAGAATGTAGTGTGTTAAAGCACACATTTCAAAGCGAATACTGTCAGTAATTATCTCCATACTCTGTACGCCGAACCAGCACCATTATTTCCATCCCATTATGTTAACATGCAAAATATACAATATTAAAATTGAACATTAAAAAAATGTTAATATCTCACAGTTAGCATGATGCAAAATGCTAATGTAGCATGCTGGATACAGCGATGGGAGCGGGGCTCCGTTCATTCCAATGAAATTTGCTCAGTGGAGCATGAAGCCAGAAAAATCCTACTTCCTGGGTGTAAAAGTACCTGGATCATCTGCACTGCTTGGCCCATACAGCATGCGTACTAGTGTCGTGGGCTTGCCTAGCTGGTTTGAGGCTAAAATGATTTCATCATGTGGCTCTTCTATACTTTTCTAATGTTATCGGACTGAATGGATCAGATTCTAATGGTAATATAAGTGATTTCGCGGGGGCTCTGGAAGCTGGCTGTCTTGCTAACTCAGTGTTAACAAGCTTGATAGCTCAGTCATTAACAGTACAATAATCCCTCAATTGTCTGAAAATAACTAATCTTTTGTGGAGCAGCACACACTCAGAGGAGGTTAAATAACACTGGGTTAACAGCTACTAAGCTATGATAACTTCCTTCACTTGGGACTCTTTACCTTAACTTAACTTAATCACCGTGGTGATTCACTTGCAAATAAATGGTTACAAGGTGAATTTCTCCCATTTTAAATGCTGTTGTGAGAGACTGAGTTTGAGACAGACTATTCTCCACTAATGTAGGTGGCTTTACAAGGCTGCAGGTGTGGCTGTGATGGATGATCTTTAACTGGTGAAATCTCACATTTGGGGCAACAAGAGTTTACCTGTTAGGGATAAAATAATTCAAATATTTGGTATAACTTGTGGTACTGTATATCATTAACTCAAGTTAAATATAAGTGTTTCTATGTTAATGATGCATGTATTTTTTAGTGAGGTGTTAAAGCCCTCCGTACAAAACCAATAAAGAACCTGGTGAACTGAATTGAACTCAGCGAGATGTGCAGACAGAACTGGGCCATTCTGTCTGGGTGGAGGGTGGAGGGTGGAGGGTGAAGGGATGGGGTGGAAGGAGGGGAGGGCCCGGTGGAAAACAGTGCAGTGGCTGCCCTTTGGATGGCGAGGCCTGATGACGGTGTCACCCTCAGAGGCATTTGCCGATGGAAACTGACTCGCACAGAAAACAGATTCATGTCCAGCCACCCGTGGTTGGCACTGGCACAAGCACGAACACACACACACACACACACACACACACACACACAAGCTTGCACACACAGATGTTGCACAAGTAAAAACAAGCACACAGACACATCCTGACTCAATACATATCTTCCCTTCTCTTGTCCCTCTTTGTTTCATAAACTGTCTTCCTGTCTCTGCGTCTCTCTGTCTTGGCCAGTGTTGCTGTCTGTCTCCTTGGTGGCTCTGTTCTCCCTCCTGGCACTCTCTGTACCATGTCTTGGCTTGCCCGTGTGGAGTGATGTCTTCATTGCGATCCACCAGCGTCTGTTTCTCTACACCCCCCTAAACCAAATCTCGCCTCCATACCACTTTCCATCCTCCACTTGCTTATTGAAACTGTGTCCTTTAAGCTGCCAGGCATTTCTCACAGTCTGGTGGACTGTCTGCCTCAGTGTTGGCCCAGTGTGTGAGGTAAGAGGCGGGGCTGGAGCTGGAGATTGTGGGGTAACTTCCGAATAGGTGGGGGCATTTGGTTTTGTGGAGAGGGGTGAGGGATGCCCTTGGGTGGGGACGTGGGAAAGATAGCTATGGTGCAGTAAGAGGACAGGACAGGGAGAGACTGAGATAATTACGTTATTTAACAGCTCAGGAAACTGCAATAGGGTAGCGATAGGTGACTGAGTGTATGTGTGTGTGTGAGTGTGTGTGCGTGTGTGCTTAGGGGAAATCCTGCAGGGTTTTCTCTTCTCGTTCCCTGCTAGGCCAGCAGAAACGGAGAGGGAGAGACCAGTAGCAGGTCTGCCTACAATCACAGAATCACACTATCATTTTACATTTGCTTTCTCAGGGGAATGCTGACTGCTTCAGGGCTGAGCTACTGTTGCTCCGCTGTCATCACGGTTTAATGCAAACCTTGTACCCCAAACAGGAGTGGAATTATTCCTGGCTTTGTTTTACAGCAGTGCAGGCAGTTTATCACTGCAACTGTCTTTGGTAATTTTTCACCAGTGTAGTGTTGCTGATAGATGATAGATGATCACTCTAAACAAGCTGTGTTCAAGAGGATTGTGACTTCATCTTCAGATATTTTAATGTTAATGAGACTGAAGTGCCATTTTGGTGTTGTAATGTTAGCTGTTTTCATCATTCTCTCATCATTTTTTGTACCCTTTTTCTTGTCCTCATTTGTAGTCTGCCACCAGTGCTCTAATTGGATCGGTCGTTTTTCCAAGGGAAACAGTCGATGACCACAACATCAAATCTGAATTGCTGAAAAAATCTGGGATGAAATTGGGTGCCAATGTTTGTACATAAATTTGATAGCTTGGGAACAAATCACTGTTTAGACTGCATTGCTATAATTTGTGTATCCATACAGATGATAGGTTGTATATAAAAACGTACTAAATGTCTCCACTGTACAAAAATGAAGCCAAGATATCATGAATGCACCTGCTGCCATCTTGCGCTGGTGGTGTTTATTTCTTGTATTGACACTGTAATAATACCACTTAAACTCATTGGGAAAGAGGAAAGTATTGTAGTAATGTGCTACTGTCCAATGATCACTGGAACGGAAGGATGGCAGGTTGAAATAAATACTTTTGGCTTGGATTCAGTGTTGTAGTTTCACAATATCACTACATCTTTGGCCAGAGGCTGATGAAAATCTTGCCATGCTGCCAGCTTATCACCAGTGTTATTCAGCCTGAGCATTAACAAATCCGCCCTCATGGACCAGAGCTTGTACGGAGGCCAACAGAGAAGCTATGGAGATGTCAACTGAAGTCAGAGGAAATGCCAGCACTCTCAGAAGATTAAATTGCAGGCTAAATTTAATGCTGGTATTGCCTCTTGCAATTGCTGGACCAAAGCCCTATAGTGCTGTACTCGTTTTTATTCTTTATTTTTTCCTTAATTTAACTGGGATGGTCTCTTGAAATTGAAATCGTATTTTTTTTGTGAGAGTCTTGGAAAGTCCAGGAAATGGAAGCGCAATTACAATGTTGTAAGCTACCATCCTCTAAATAAGAATTGTGTGTAATGTTATAAGCTCAGTAATTTTTCTTTGCTATCCAATCCAGAGAGACGTTTCAACCACATCTCATGGTCTTCATCACCATTGTCTCACCTTAGTGTGATCTCATCTCAGTGCGTAACTCTACTTGAAGGATGAATTCAGTTTTATTACTAGAAACTGGACCTTGTGGTGCGATCCAGTGGGGTGATTACAGTGTTAATAAGAGTACAGTGTACAGTACAGTAGAGTTCATGGTCACGACCTAGGAAGTGGAAATTTTTCTGGAAGCTGCAAATTCACAAGTTGTGATGTGATGTTGATGTTTTCAGAAATGATGGAGGCCATGGAAGTTAAGTGGTTGGCAAGTTAATAAGTTCATATAGTGTAATTTTAGTTGTATACAGCTTTTCTTAGGAAGGCAGCATTATTTTTACAATTGTGAGCGAATGCTAATGTCTAAATGCTAACAGGCTCACAATGACAATGCTAACATAATGTTAAACTCATTATGTTCACTTTACCATTAAAACACAGTACAGCCGAGGCTGATGTGGATGCCACTGGTTATGAAAAGCTAAAGTCAGTCGATTACAATGTCTTGGGGCCATGAATAGGTTTTAAAAAAATGGCCTACTCCATCCAGTAGAGGCTTCATTGGAAGCGTGAGAACTTTGACTTGCCAGCAGTCAAGACATCACAAAAATCAGAGGAATTCATCCCTTAGGCATCATGGATATTGATACCAAATTCCTCATTGATTCATTCAACAGTTGGTGAGATATTCCACTGGAAGAAGGTCAACATCAGAGGAAAAGACTGGGGATTACCTAGGTAGGAATAATTCTCTGGGGGCCGTGAATGTGTGCTCCACATTCCATGGCAATCCATTCCATTTAATAAGTTGGTGGTATAAAGTGGTGGGTTTAAGCTTCAGATAATCAGACCAAACTGTTGGCTTGTTTACAACCTGCTCTGTCAGTGACTTCATTGTGTAGTGTATATGCAGTGTGTGTGACAGTGTGGGTTTGCGTCCACAGATGTGTGCATGATATGACGGCAGTGACGCAAGGTCCCGACTGACTCATAGTGTGTCACGGCATCTATACGTCCTTGTCGTAGCTAAGAACACGGCGCTGACGCTCTCGCTCAGTTTGTCTCTTTAAGCCAACATCACATCAGAAATGCTGGGGTGGGACGGAGGAGTAGGGAGGGCAGAGTGTGTGGGGGGTGGGGGCAGGGGCCACCTCAGCTCTGACCCAGCCCGACTAAAACTGGCCTGGCAAGAGAAGTGAGGAAGACAATAGGGGAGACGGGGGAAGGAGGGAACTTTGAATCACAGACAGCGAAGGAGGGATCAGAGTGACAGAGGGGGAGGAGAAAAGGGAGGGAGAATGAAGAGCAAAGGGGAGGGTTTAGGGAAATAGAGTTGAGAGAGAGAGAGAGAAAAGAAGAGAGAGTGAGGAAGTATGTGTGTGTGTGTGTTTGTGAGAGAGAGGGAGGGAGAGACAGAGAGAACATGTGAAGCACGCTGCCAGCGCACTCTCGGTAATGCACTGTGAACAGGGACAAGCAAGAGAGCGAGTCACACACACACACACACACACACACACACACACACACACACACACACACACACACACACACACACACACACATACCCACACTCACATGCGTACATGCTGCTTCTGTCACACACCCGTACACCTTCACACTGTGCCACTCCCTCACACACACACACGCCCTCACACGTGTGCGCTGACGCTGAGAGGTGCCTTGTTCAGGGGACACACACTTTTTCCCTCTCTCTGTCTCACACACACACACACACACACAGACACACACAGACACACACATGACACACACTGTGCAGCTGGACTCAACAGAACCAGACCGGACTACTGTCACCCACCAGTGGAGACTCTCTCGCATGAGCAACGGCGGTACAGCGTCTACCGTAAGGCACGGCTACCTGCCAGCACACCCCCCTCCTCTATCCCCCTTCACCTCATCTCCTCTCCTCTTCCTCCCTCCCTCCCTCCCTCCTTCCTCCATTCATTCATCCCTCATTCTCCCAGCTGCGAGGCGGCATGCGTGGCTGAAGGACACAGCGCTGCGCTCTGCTGTGGTGTAGCGCGCTGCTGAGAGAGTTGGAGAGCCCGATCCGATAGGGGGGATAGATAGACTCACTGCACTCCCTCCCTCCCTCCCTCCCTCCTCTTTCTTTCTGTGTCCCCGTCTGTCTCTCTATCCCCGTGCTCTCTCGTTCATGAATGTCACCTCTGTCTCTGGGAAATGCTGGATTTATCAAGCCTCTGTCATTTTCCCTTCTTCTCTCAGGGTGCGGGTGAACGCAAGGGTGATACCAGGAGGGCTTGAAAGGCAGCGAGGAAACAAGCAGCAGTCCATCCAGCAGCGTCCGTCTGCATCCCTTCATCCTCGTCCCAGCTTGCGGAGCTGATACCTCAGGTCGGACGGTCCCTACTTCTTCCTCTACTTCTGTGTCATTGTTTGGGATAGAGAAATTTTACAGGTGAGGGGCAGAGGGAAGAGGACCTGCAGTCACTCCCGACAGTGTCACTCCTGTTATTTTGGAGAGTTATATTGGGACGATTTTTTTTTGGCTTCGGGCTTCTGATCCGGAGGACTGAGTGGGTTAAAAGGACTAAATGTCATTTTTGTCTGGGTCTGCTTTCACAATGTGCTGAATGGTTCTGTTGCTGAACCCTCTTGGATGGGATTGAGCCAAACTTCATTGGAGCTCCAGGAGGGGGGAAAGGGAACACTCGGAATTGGACGGAGGCACTGGGAGTTGCCGGCAACGGGGCGTTTGTTTTTGGGTGGATAACAACATGACTTGCGCCAACAGAGGAACAGTGGCATATCAAGGCTTCACCTGAACCTCACTCCCAAGCAGAAAACAAACAACCAGAAGGACATTTAAAGGCTATCGCTCATCAATCCAAACCTCAGCGAGCACCTATTGCCAGTTTTGGGTGGGCCTTTGAGACATCCACCCTTCCTTCCTCCATCTCCTCCTCTTCTTCCCTTCCTCTCCCTCTTTTTCTGCCTTCCTCCCTGCTGCTTCGGTCCATCCACAGAAGCCCCCTCCTCCGCTCTGCACCCCACCCTCAGCGGTGCTCCGTCGCCCTGGGTGAGCGGGCAGGGGGGTGGCCCACGGTACCCCCCGACACCTGGGCGCCACCGAGCCGCCAGAGGCTGGTGAGGCAGCGGCAGGGTCAGCGCTGGGAAGATGGCCGCTCTTGCCAGCTCCCTCATTCGCCAGCGCAGGGAGGTCAAGGACCCCCAGGCAAACCGGCAGATCGCCAGCAAGCGCAAGCCTTGCCCAAAGAGCAACAAGTCGCTCTGCCAGAAGCAAATCCTAATATTAATATCGAAGGTTCGACTATGTGGCAGTCGAGGGAGAAAAATGGAGAAAAGACCGGGTGAGTTCCCATGGGCCTTCCTATTAAAATCACCTCTTCCACTTTCTTCCTTCCTTCCTACACCCTCTTCATCTTCTCTTCTTCTCTGCTAAGGTTTTCTGCCTGTACTGGATAACTGGATTTTAATGGTTGACTTGCCAGACTACAGATTAATCCTCAACTGTAAAGCCTCAATAGAGAACATCCCCAGCCTGTAATTTCTAGCTCAGGACTTAATCTGTATCTGGGAAACATCCCAGCCCATCTTCCTGGTAGCTGTACACAACATGTCCTGTATTTATGGTAGTACAGGAAATGGACAGAGTAAAGTCCAGCTTAATACACACTAGATTTGTACCACTGACCAGAGGTGTGACCTAGGCCTTGTTGTGACTGTTGCGATGACTTTGTTGAGGTGCATGCCAACACATCCACACACACACTGGTAATCTGCAAGCACACAGCAAACTTGGCTCATATATACAGTGATTTACCGTGATATAAAAATGTCAAGAGGCGCCTCATTTGCAATTCTGGGGGCCATTACTCTGCCTGTGCTTCCCTCAAGGCAAGTGAAACACAGTGCGGCCTAATTTGTCTCGTGTGTTTGCATGATATATGTAATTGCAAAATTATTCACCGAAGCTAAATGAGACAGTGACGTTTGATTTTTGCGTCGAGTGAGTCTGGGCCGCATAGGGTGATGGTTTCTGACACAACGAGCCTAAGATGGATTGAAGTTGGACAACAGTTCTTGTGTAGTGTTGATATTTTATCTTAGCGTGTCTTGGTGACCCTTCTATTTGGAAATTGATTTCTAAATTTAGAGAGGCAGGACTGAGCAGTAGAAACAGACACACACACACAGCAGTGGAGCTGGCCGTTTGTCCGAGTGGCCAGACCACTTCAGTGCCATGGTTCATTTTCATATTGGTAACATTCATGTTTATATTATATTATATATATTATATATATATATATATAGCTTCATCATGTATCTTTTATCAAAAGCCTGATTCAGTAAATGATTGAATCATGAATAATTGATTGGATTTTTTTGGAGGGGCCTAATTTTAAAGCTTTTTAAAGGCATATTGCTCTTGATTTTTTAAAATGCACTATTTGTTTTTAAAGGTGTAATGTCTTTTTTGCTTTTTAAGAAGTTTTACTATTTTTCTTACCTTTCCAGAAGACTCTTCTGTTGTTTTTTCAAGTCATATTGGCTTCTTTGATTAAAAACTGTATCAGTCTATTTCCCTGTCTACTCCCTAATTCTTAATCTAAACACTGGACTATATTTCACATGGATCTTGGGTGACTCTATACACCAGTATGTGTGTATCTTCCCTGAATGAGCTTGTCCTCACCTCACCAGCCTGCATGTGTGCGCATCCCTTTCCCCACATCCACCTCCCTGCACGCCCGCATACAGTATGCGTGTGTCCTTTTCCACACCAAGTATGTGTGTTTGCGTGTGTGTGTTCTGTGATATTTATTACCTCGGCGTGCCAAGTTCATCATGATAATTACGTGGGAAACCTCTAACGTTGGGAGCAGCATCTGCCATAGCGGCAGCTGCTCTCTATATTGTAATTACGGTTGTAAAATAAGTTGGACAGGTCGTGGCGGTGACAGCTCTGTGGGAAAAGGCCATGCGTGTGCCATGCCCATTGTTCGGAACCATTTCCATCCTAATGGCTCCAGTGCTTCTGACGCTCTTATGGATTTATTATGGTAATGGCTGGGACGAGGTATGGAGGCTGTGGTTAGAGACACATTACCAGCGTCACCATTTCAGGTTGTGATTTACCGGGGTCTGTGTTAAGCACCGCGTATGGCCGTGTGCGTCTTCATCATTCTCTCAAGGAGTCTCTACATGTGTGTTCAGCACACTGAGGACACTGCTAACCCCTGGCCATGTGTATGTATGTGCTGGCTGGCGTGTGTGTGAGTGTGTGTTTCTCCATCCTTCTCTGAGCCTCAGCCCGAGGCCACAGTTGACCCCTGGCTAGGAATAAACGACCAGAATATTCCTGAGCCGTAGCCTCCACCTCCTCCTCTTCCTCTTCCTCCTCCTGGCAGGACATCAGAGCAGCCTGCTTTCCGCTTGTGTTCACTTTGCCTCCAACTGGCTTCTATTGTTTCTACTGGCATCATTTGGCTGCTATTGGCTTATTCTGCTTTCTGTGGCTTATAGTCTCATTCATTGTCTTGTATTTTGATGGATTCCACTGGCACATTGGCCGGTTACCTTCTCTTGGCTTCTGTTGACTTTTGCCGAGCACAGATTCTTAATTTTCTTTTTTCATACAAACAATCACAAAAACAGGGACGATAAGAGTCAAGGAACTACCTGCGGTGTCTGATTAAAAATTCCACCCAGTTTTCACTACATGACAGCTGATAACAGTGTGACATATTACAGCATCAGCACTTGCGCAGGCTCAGAACTTATAATACAAGATGCACACCTCAGTTGTACCACGATACGTCACAGGGACAGCATGTCAGTAATATAGATGGAGCCATTAACGATCATTATTATGTTTGCATCTAGTTGAAACATCAAAATGACATTTAGGATGACATGTGCAGTTGGACCCTAGTCGTTAAGTGTTTGCTGCAGCTCACAAGCAGGTAGAGAAACACTCCCAGTGCCTAAGTAATATGATCACCCTCAGGTTGCAGGTTACACCGAGTATTGTGGAAAGTTTCACCAGAATCAGCAGTGAATCTGGGTCAGTGGTGTAACATCAGACAAATATTAGTGGCAATATAACCCCTCTTGTGGTTTTGTTGTTTTTCCATTGTGTTTTGTTCACTCACAATATCAATCATCGGTTTAACTAGCCTCTACATATTGAGTAGTTACTTTTAAGCATTTGGTTTTACTCTGAGAATCACAATCAGGAGCAGAAGAAGTAGGCTGTGTGGCAGAAAAGCTGGCCCATTGAGAAAGAGAAGATGTAACGCTGATGCAGCTTGACTTTGCCGTACCTGCTTTTGCTTCTCCCTGTGTAGAAAAAGCTCGATGTCACGCTGCACCTCTCTGTCACACACCTCCAGAAAACCCACAGAGTGAAGCCGATAGTAAAGACGATAAGGTTGTTTCAGCACTAGGTTGGAGTCCAGTCGGGGGGGCGCTGTTAAATGTCTACCCCCTTGCCAGAAAACGTTCCATATCTTAGGTGAGAAGCAACAATGAAAATCCCAGATATACCAGAGTTACAGAGGCTCAGTTAATTCTGTAATATTATCACCTTTGTCATCTTGAATAGATTTGCTTGGAGGCAGTTAATGGAAAAAAACCCTGCAGATTCACATTTTCATTTGCTTAGATTTCAGAAATGTGTTTAAAACTTGATAACATTTTTAAGGAAACAATACCACTGTAAGGTGAAGTCAGAAGTTTCGGTTTTTGTTCCCTCATGACTGTGAAACCCCGGTGTGTGTCACAAGTCCGTCTCTCCCCAATATTTTAGTCCTTTTTAACCTCAACAAGAGTTCAAACCTTGAAACTGAACTGCCGTCAGCACACATGAGCCCCAGTTTTAAAAATGTGGTCACCTTATTTGAAGTATGTTGTGACACTTAAACTAAAAGTAGTGTTTCTCTGTGTGTGTGTGTGTGTGAGAGTGTGTGTGTGTGTGTTTAGACGCTATCACACATCTAACACCGCTTGTGCGTCACTGCTTTGTGCAGGAGAGTTCAGGTTCCCTTTGTTCTGTTGAAGGCCATTTGAGGCTGTTGTAGGAGAGGAGGAGTTGTACTTAAGAACAAATGTGTGGACAGTGCGTTCATGTGTGTGTGTGTGTGTGTGTGTGTGTCCTCAAACATTCGCTGCCCACACAGTACCTTCTTCCAAGTGATGGATGTGGGGGGTAGGGGGTGTGTGTGTTCGTGTGTCCTGGCCTGACCCACATACCTTCCCCTTTTACCTCCTCTCTCACAGTCATCCTGCATCTCTCCCCACTCTGTCACCCCCTCACCTCTACACACACACACACACACACACACACCCTCTAACCCTCACCTAACCCATACTAATGATGCCCCAGCACTACAGCCCACTCAGCTTATAACAAGGTCAGCTTGCCCTGTACAAACACACACACACACACACACACACACACAAGCAAGCTAGCTTTAGCTTGAGACACACACTGTCAAGTGCAGATCTATACAAGTATTTATGTCTATAATTACACACACACAGACATGCATAAAAACAAAAGTCACACACACTTATAAATCAGCACGCACAAACACACACACACACACACACACACACACACACACACACAAGCAAATGATGAGATTTCATGATAATTTAGGTAGGGAGTGTGGGAGAGAGATAATTTCGCCCAGGCTTTGTGTGTGTGTGTGCGTGTGCATGTGCAGGGCTGATATGATCTAATGAGGATGTTAAGCCGCCTATTGGATATCAAAGCGAAACTAAAATAGCTTGTGTTGTCCTCTGACTGCCTGCTGGAGCTGCTGTGGAAGCCCTCCTCTGTTCTGTTAACAGGATAGAATAACACTTGGAGTTGTGACTGCAGCACGGGGCCAAGTGTTCATCCAGCTACTGCAAATTAGTTTGTGTGAGTGTGTGTGTGCGGAACAGGGAGAAAATATGTGCGTGTTTTTGTCCAAGATAAACGACAAATGACAGCACGCGCACCTCGGCCGGACTTGGCTGTCTGTGTGTGTGTGTGTGTGTGTGTGTGTGTGAGGCTCATTGTTGTGCCGTGATTCATCAGGCCACACCAGCTCCTCTCATTAACACACACTGATTTATCAATAATGTGCGGCAGCGTTTGCAGAGCACACATTGACTGGGCCGATTTACTGCCTCGTAGGCCGGACACCCTGGACGGGCTACACCAGGGAGGACTATATTTCTCTCTCTCTCTTTTTGTGTTTGACTCTCTTTATCAGCTTTCTCCCTCTCTCCTCCTTTCTCTCAATCCATTCTACCAACCTCTGTCTATCTCGCCTCCCTCCCTCCCTCCCCGTCCCCCACAGCCTCGATCGCCGCCGTCCCCCCTCCACGCCACTCACTTATCTTCTCAAGGACATCTGGCTTCTTTTTTAACTGTCTCTCTCTCTCCCTCAGTGTCTGCCTGTCTCTCCTCGCTCGCTGTATTTCCCCACTGTCTAATCATCTTGTCTTTGGGCCAGTCACTTAGTCACTGGGTGCTACAATAGCTGAGATGCTGTAGGTATTGTGCTGCCACGTTACGTAAGCCTGCTTCTATTGTTAACGGATCAGGGGCGAGTGTGATGCACGTCTAATGTATGGAACTCTAATCGCTCGGTTTTGGAGTTTGTTTGTTCACCGTTGTTCTCTTTCCCTCTTGGAGTGTCTACGTGATGCAGTTTCATGTTGCTATGGAGGGATGGAGGTTTGCTTAGAAAGATGTTATTCATATACATTTATATTCATCTAACAAATAGCACATTATAATGAAATTGGTTATTATGCTTTACTTAATAGTTTGCTGTGCTGCAGTTGAAACACAGCATTGCCTGATTAGTAGCCTGATTTTAACACTTTATTGGTCGCCCCTGACTAATTTTAGAATAATGCCAAATTTCATGCCAGATTGATTGTCATCTGATGTTGGAGGAGTGTGCTGACACCCTATTAATTCCCTGAGTGATCAATGGTTATCAGATGGTTGGATGGATTTTCAGCATGTCAGAAATTTTAGTCTGCCATCTTGCTTGTTTGAGGAGGTCCGTTAGGTCCGTGTTCCCACATGGCTGCTGCCACAAGGGATAGGAATGAATCTGAACTCCTCTATAGGACAGAAACACTACATTATCTGCACCTTCCTGCCATATTTTGTTCTTATTGCTTTCCATTTATAGATTAGAACCCATGTTAAGAACGGTTACTTGATCAGCGCAGTGTGAGTATAGAACCCGTATGTCTGTGGCTGTGGGAAAAGACCAATCAACACTTGTAGTGTGAGTTAACACAACGTACTAGATGGATAAAAACGTAGTGTCTGCACATGCCATGACCACATATCGCTGGCTAAGGAATAACTGTTCTATAAGCTTGGAGATGAAAGGAGTGAAAACAAAGTGGAATCAGCGCAGAGTTCAAAGAGTTAAAAGATGCTTTCTCCTCTGAAACGGTGCAGTGAGGATGCAGAAACGAACAGCTGTACAGTAAAACACAGTAAATTAACCTGCTACAAGCCAGTGGGCATTTAAAATTGCTTCATTACATCCTTGTTTCCATTAGGATGCTCAAGAGAGCATTTTCACAATATTCTCACAGTGGAGCGTCACCAGACTACACACAAAGATGTCTCACGTTTGATCATGTTACACCTCCGCTCTGCCCCCACTCCGACCGTGTGCTGCCCCATTAGTGTCAGGTGTTCTGCAGCGTCCAGGCAGGTGTAGATTTGATAACAAAACTCCTCTGGGAAGGTTTTTGGTCCAAAATGGAGCCAATATTAGCTAATATCCCAGTGGAAATCATCTTTGTCACATCATGATCTCCCTTAATCTTTGGATTGTGTGGGCTCTTTGATCTTTTACTCATTAACTACAGACAACTGACCACCCCCCATTCATCACCAAAAAGAAATATTACCACGTGCTGTACACAGTGCATTGCCTCCGTTGTTTTGTAACAGGTTCCGTCCTCTGTCTCTGCCAGTGCGGCAGATGTTGGGTATGAAATGGTGCCTGGAATAAATGATTTGGAGATGCTAACATTTGGCCTGTGTGATGATCAATGTGGGCTTTCAGCGCTGCCCCTCCCACCCAATTGATTTATGGAACCGACCACCATTTGTTTCGCTGCAGAGCGTTTTTTTGGATGGCCATCAATCATCATTATCACACAAATAGAATATTTCTGGTGCATGTGTCTCAGTGTGTGCGTGTGTGTGTGTGTTTGTTGCATTTCAGTGCGGGCTAAAAGTTTGCTTGTGTGTTCTGAAAAATAAGAGACTGAAGTGTGTGTGTCAGTGTTGCTGAGGACATGTTGTCGTTGGGTTTATGAAGGCTGCAGTGCCCTGGTAGGAATGAAGTGAGCTGCTTGGACTCAATATGGCACATTCTTGGCACAGCACGGCACAGCACGGCGCTGACAACAACCAAAGTGTAACGAGAGCAGGGCAATGAGGCCGAAGGGGCTTCAAATCTGGAAACTTTGCTCTTCAAATGACCTCCAGCTGAGATTGTACCACGCTGACCTACAGTGAAGCATGTCTGCATGCACGCAAATATGCTCGCATTTATCTGCACCAGCACTCAACAGCTTATTTTGCATCAGACTCCGCTGGGATTCGTCTTGAGATCCCAGGTAACAAATGACCGGCGAGCGTCGAGTCAGCATCTTGCGCCCCCCCACCAACAACCCAACCTTGCTTTTCTCAATGTCAAAAAAAAAACCCACAGAAACTGCACACTGCCCCTTTAATCAATGCCTATTGTTAAATCGCAATATTAACATGCTGAGGACAGTAAAGCCAGCATTAGCATTTTATATGCAATCAATTTACCGCATGGTTTGTGTGCAGAGCTGAGCAGGACGTGTGTCACATGGAGATGCCAGTTTAGGGATACAGGACACACACACACACACACACACACACACACACACACACACACACACACACACACACACACAGCATGAAAACCTTCTGGCTAGATCCAGAACAAGACATATAGGCACGCAAAGGCACACAGAGAGATCTACAATGGCACTAATTAGATACAACCACACACACACACACACACACACATACGTTCTAGTCATGTGTGGAGAGTGTGATCTCTCAACTCAACCACAGTGACCGTGACCGAAGTGACACCATCTAAAAGAAAACTCATTAAATCATGTCATTTTCATACACCCACCCCCCCTCTCTCGTGTACCTCTCACTTTTAGACACACACACACACACACACACACACACACACACACACACACACCACCTCAAACACTTAAAACCTGCTGTCGAATGATGTGCGAGAATAAACCGACCTTACGGGGAAAAGTCTGTGCGTGCATGCTATTCTGCTTGCGTCTGTATCTGATTACGTGTTAATTTACTTTGATCACAGAGACTGTGGCACCCAAGGGTGGCGTAGGATTTACTGACACTGACAGGTGCTGTGGACCAACACATCAGCACCCACCACGACCTTGGTCTCTACATTCTCCTCTCTCTGTTTCTGAAAAGGTAGCCCTAAGATGAACATTACTTCACTGTTTAGATCTGAGAGAGACGATAAAGTAGAGAAGTGATTTGAATGTGTCTCTAGTAGTATGCTGATTCTTTAGCCTTCGGTATGTAAAATAATTGAACATCATTAGCTTTTGGCAGTTGTAAAATTTGGTTTGTTAGTTTTAATCAGTCTGGACCTGCCAGACTTATTTACTGGATCACTGAAATGCACATTATGTAATTTATTTACAAAGGAATGGAGCATGATAGGCTAGCCAGCTGCATTCTTTGAGCTAATTGTGTTGTTGCTCTCAATTAAACATCTTCAACTGTCAGAATCCAAATAGCAGCCAATACTTTAAACGGTTGTTTCATCCAAATTGGAAAAAGAAGGTTTTCCTACTCACTTGCCTCATAGGTTTTCATAGGGTGTTGGAGCCAACACAGAAATGAATTTGTATTTATATTTCTGAGTTGTATTTGGATCATGCATTGTTAATGATATATTTTCTGATTGATCATTTGAAACTTTAGATTTAGAGAAACGTTGCATTGCGCTGGTCATCTCCTTCCTCCGCCCCCTCCTGCATTATAATCAGCTGACAGGAGACAGCTGGGGGATTTCTTTTGTGTTGGAAGGAAGACGACAAACAGATTTATGACCACAGGTCTTAATTTTGAGTTGTTCTTTTGTTTAATTAATGAGAATTTAATTTTGACGGAAAAGTCAACCTCAGAGAGTTTATTTGTTGACGTAACTTTCAATAAATGTACATCAAGGAACGGATTACAGGATCTCTGAGAGTGCTTTTTTTTGTACCGTGAGTCTAAACTCATCTCCTAAACCTCCATCACCCCACACGGAAAAGTTGCCCCCACATAGGGACTTGTTGTCCACAAAGATTCCACATTAAAAAGAAGGGGGTAACTTTTCCCACTGAAGGTTCATATCAGACATATCATTCGTTAATCTGCGCATCACAGATGACATTTCAGTTGGCTCCACCGTATTGCCGTGCAGGTAGAAATCTCAGGGACAAACATCTCAAACCCTGGCCAAATGATTTTATTTTCTAATTTGGGTGAACTGCCCTTTTAAATTAAAGTGCCTTTTAGATGAGTATAAGGAATTCCTAAAATTTCACAACAGGAAGTATAAAATGATGCTCACTGTAATTTACTGATGGCATTAAAATATTTGGTATATTAGACAGAAAGATGGGCAGCTATTCTTTGTGAGAGCACAGGACCATCTGTATGGTGCTGATGTGGAGGAATATCCATCTCATGCAGCCTTTTTGGTGTTTTTAGAGGCAAACACACACTGTTTGTCATCACTGCTACCATTCTTTCACTCTTCCACTTTGCCTTTCCTCCCTCTTATGTACATGCGGAGCACTTAAACATGCATGCTTCATTTAATGTGCTTAAAGTGCGCTGTTACCAAGTCAGTACATGAATAAAACTGAATAATAGAACTTGTGTGTGTCTATAGACAGACAGCCGAGGCGAGTGTTTGCGCCATATACGGATAATTCATTGTGTTGCTGTATAGACACACGAACAGATAAAACATTTCAGACATTCACATAATGTATACGCGCAAAATCCGTGTATACAAATGCGAATACTGCTGTATTGTTTTAAAGGGAAATGTGGCAAATCACACAGACAGGCATGCAGCTTACATTTGCAGTTGCTCACTTGTTCGCACATACTGTATACACACACACACACACACGCACACACACACACACACACACACAGTGATGATAAAAGGGGACACGGTCCACACAGAGCTGTGATCTATACTGTATCAGCCCCCTCTGGGCATGGTGTGTGCTTTCAAAAGCGCACATGTAGATGTTGACTCGGGACCTACAACACATGCATGTGTTCTGTGTGTAAGGATTTGGCATCTGTTTGTTCCCTTTGAAGAATATACAATGCATAAGTCAGATAGACATTATACAGTGTGTGTGTGTCAGACACACTCTGAATTCCCAAGTGTGTCTATGTTTGTGGGGCACCTTGCTGATTGCAGCACCCTGTCTACCTGTGCGTTGGTCCCTTGTGGTGCACAAGCACAGGTGCGTGACGCGTCCTTCACTTTAATGTGCCATCAATCTGTAAAGCTGGAGACGAGCCAGAGCGCAACCCCCGTCACCCCCCTGCACACACAGATATACACACATAAAACACACACAGTTGTAAAGTTACATGCACTCTAGAAATGTGTGCTGTACTCTCACAAGAGATTTTGCATGCAGATGAGAGGAGATGTAGGCAGCGGGGAGACTTCCTCTAAAACTTGGGCTTTACCTCTGCTATTAAATTATCCGTCATGCAATTAGACTCTGCAGAAAGGGAGGGAGAGAAAGATAGAGGCAGACAGAGATAGGAAGCACTCTTAGCTATTCATTAACATGCCTGTAAACTTCAGAAGTGGCAATCACCGTTTTTACTGTTAACCAGGTCATTCACATGAATCGTGTAAAATTACTCGGGCCTGCGTTAGTGAGGACAATATGATGTGATTGTGCATTATATTTCTTTACTATGAGATTGCCAGTCCAGGCTAGCAGCTCAGTTCAGAAATACAGTCCTCAAGTCTGCCATCTGTTTACAGTGCAGCCAAACAAAGCGGCAGTTAATGGTAGTTATACTGGACGTATTTACTTGTCTATTGCTGCACAGCAGTTGACAGATGTTGTGAAAGAGTAGGATGTCTCACAAAACCCTACTTATCCTCAAGATAAAGGTCTTGCAGGTTGGCTGACAGTCAGTTAAAATAATTTTCATCCATTTATGTCAAATTATGAAGCTCAGGGTGTCACGCTGGTTATGTGAATCACAGCAGCGGCAGGCAGCTAAGGAGCAGAATAGAGACGGAGGAAGGAGAGCGCTGCTCGAAATCTTTGCTAGTTGAAACATTGTACGCCCCTTAAGGCCGTTGGGCCATGAAGGACAGCCATTCACAGATATTTATCATCATTATTTTTAAACCATTCCAGCTTTATTAGACGTTTTGAAGTGGTAAGTGACGGGATGGAGCGATGGTCGGGGTGCTGACATTCACAAAGGTCACAAGAAAGATCCAAACCCATGATGCTGTCTACCATGATGACTCATATCTACAGAACATCCATCGCTCTCTCCTTTAATTCATGCTCCATGCATACAGTAAATGGATATATTAATATATGTATTCATGTTCAATGTTCAGTTTCATGTAATCCATTTAAGGACACGCTGAGATGGAGGGCAGAGGCATTAAATCCCTATAATGAATCCAGACGATATAACTTATTCAACTTTTCATCACAAATTCATGTCACGCTCTTAAATCAAGGCTCATCATCTCAACAGGATTTGATTCTAACCTTAAGACACTGCTTACACCAGCCTTTAAATGTACATACTGTATAATGCAGCACATTTGAGTGAAACCCAAACCCATAAAACGTCATCTAATATAGAGGCATCACGGGATTAGTTGAAAATATATATATTGCATATTTTTCACTGTTAAAATGGAGCTGGGAAACAGATCCTTGCTAGAAGATGGAGGTGGGCATATAATGATGACAGAGACGTAGAGCTACTCAGTGGCTGAAATTGGATGTGACAGAGAACAAGCAGGATTCAGACAGCTGAATCCCAATTAGACAGACCCGTCACAGATCCATATATGCTACTGTAAAGTGTTTGATTTGTGGGATTCTCTTGTACGTTCACGCCTATGATCCTCCTGTGAGCTGCTTGGCCCAGTTCAACAGAGGTGCCCAAACTACAGTCCTCTTCTTGTTTACATCCAGCACGACAGAGGCAAGAGACAAGGCTCCCCAGACCTCGGACTTTGTGTCAGGACGCCATTTTAGCGCCCCGGCACTGACAGAGAGAGGGAGAGAGGCCTGTAAGCCAGTTTAAGCCAGTTTCCTTCACTATTTGCCTCTGCATCTCTTATGGTCTTGTTCTTAGTTTTGCCATCAATTTTGAGTTTAAGTAAAATGTACTCTATTAGTGTCATAAAGCATTAGGCTTTAACATTTTAAACAGCTGTTTGTTTCATGTTTCAAACCATCAGCCAACAGCATGAACATGACCGCTCTATAATCTTAACCACAGGTTTATTTTTGTGACCATGACACGGAGGATCCCCTAACCTTAACACAGTGGTCATTTTAACCTAAACCATGAACCTAACATCATGAAAAAGATGGATTTTGTCACAGTTTTTGACAGCACAGACAAATGATGTCACCTTGCCGATCAGATCATGGACAAACAATCTACTTTGTTGCTTAATTCTGAGGACTTACTGGAAATTTTGCAGTGAATAGAGAATCATGCTTTCTGTTTCATCCCCTTTTAAGATTTTTAAATGCATAGTTTCTGTCAGCGAAATGCAGATGGGACCTAACAATGACTTTGAACAATAAGCAGCTGTTTTAAGAAAAAACAAACACTTTTGGAGGCACAAAACAAGACATAAGCAATGCTATTCACTGTCAGTTTATCAAAAATCTGCAGTGGCGTGTATTGTATGCATGTTGGATTAACCACTAAACATGTAAAATGTCATATAAAATCCCATAGGCCATGAACAGACATTACTAAGTAGTGTCTGTAAATAAGTGAGTGCAATAGCCTGTCAACATTAGCAATCGAGTTACACTTGGCCAGTCACAGCTAGCTTCCAATGTACTAAGCTAGCTACCGTGCTACAGCCATGAAAAAAATAGGCAGAAGAATAGCGATGAGGGTGGATGAGACTGACACAGCTTGTGGGGCAGGTGGGACAAGTCTTACTACTGTCTGCACCAACAACTCAACAAGCTGTCATAAGATGCAGTTTTGATTCAAGTGACTGCATTCGTGCATTCATATATTTTTTTTCACACTATCAACAAAGCAGCAGTCCTTTTCGTGAGGAAAGTTCACCACCATGTGCCATTTCAATTCAGCCCTTTGAAACATTCAGATTTACAGGAAACAAAACACACCCACGGAGGCCCCTTTACGCAAATGTTGGCCATTTCCCCAAATAAGTGTGAAAAAAGAAACAATTGATTTTAATAAAAGAAATGTGTGTGTATGAACAATTCACATAGAGCTTTTTAAAAGACGTGTGTGGTGAAGTGATGCACACACCCCCCCCTTCTCTCTCTCTGGAACTAAAAGTGAATTGGAAGATGTTGTGATTAGAGCAGACAAGGCAAGACTGAAGTCTGACCTCTAGCTAGAGGTAACCAAGAGAAAGGAGGGCGGGGAGGAGGGGGAGATAAAGACAGATACAAGTGGGAGGCCACAAGTCAGTAGGTCCGGGGAGGAGAGAGAGAGACGACTATCTGTAAATGATATGATATCATGACAGGCGGTGTTTTTAATCATGTTCCACTGCTCTATTGAGAGGGTTATATCTAGTAGAACACATTTACGCTCAGGTGTATGGAGGATCCCTTCACTGAGCATGAAGTGGACGGTTTGGAGTATTTCAGCAGCCAGATGAAAGTCTATTTTGGTTGCTGCTTGCCATGTCTGGATGTTGCAGGTGTCTCTTTTACAAAGTGGGAGCCTGTGGAGTCTATTGACTTTTTGTCAGCTCTCGTTGAACCAGAGAGTTTTGGAGGGTTTTAACTTTAAACAGCTGGGATATCAGGACATCTCTATTTGGAGGTTTAGAGATATAAAAGCACAGGCAAGCAACAGAGTGTGTATTCTTATCAAAACTGTCCTGACATTGTTTGGTCCCAATGTTTAGATGTCTTTTTGTGCCTGCTCTTTGTCTACCGTACACACACACACACACACACACACACAGACACAAGGGGGCAGTTTACAGAAAATACCAGCTGTGTCAGGTTGCAGCATGGCATCATGGGTAAGTACCACTTTTGAAAGGCTGCTGTGATTATTCAGACGATTAAAGGAAGTGCACATGTGAATAATTGTGTGAATTAAGATTACAGTTAAATATATACACTCAGGTTTCGTATTGGATCATACACTTTTTTCAATAAATATCAACTTTAGGATTTTTCTTTAATTTCAAGTGTAGAGAAACATTTTAAAAAGTCTATAAATGTGTATTAACTTTATGTCTTACAACTTAATGCATCACTAACAAAATAGTTGGTTAGGAAGTGGCTGATTGGTCCGGAAAAATAGTTGAAATAAGTAGATTTGCAGCAAAGTAATTGAATTACAGGACAGATATTCATGGAAGAAGTGTGCCGGAAAAAGGAGTTTTTGACTCATCATGCAATATGATTTGAAAAATGCTATAAGGACTGATAGATCTCTGCAGGAGCTGATGAGTCAGGTGAATGGAGAGGAAAGAGAGGTAAGGAAGGAGGGGAGGCACACGGATATATCTTGGACAGCCAGAGAGAGATGGACAGATAGGGAAGAGGAAGCAAGAACTAAAAGCAGCTCTAAGATGGCGAGGAAGAGATGGCATGATAGAGCGATAGAAGGATAAAGAGGAAAGGAGGTAGGTGGGTGGAGGCAAGGGGGGGGGGGGGGGGGTAAGAGGGTCAGGAGCGGCGGAGAGACAGATGGACTGATAGAGAGAGAATGAAGGAGGGAGGAAATAGAAAAGAGAAAGATAATTGAAATAAAATAATACCAGAAAAAGGTGAAAAGCGATGGAGGGAAGGAGAGGAGAGACAGGCCTGGGAAAGATGACGCTACCAGCAGTGCTCAATTATATCAAGAGAGGGGGGAGAGGGGGAGTCAAAGAAAAGAATGAAAGAAGCTGAAGTCAATTCATGACTCTCATAGGAGCCTTCATCTGATAATTTAGCCTGAGAAATGCTAGTAACTCACTGTGTGTGTGTGTGTGTGTGTGTGTGTGTGTGTGTGTGTGTGTGTGTGTGTGTGTGTGTATGTGTGTGTGTGTGTGTGTGTGTGTGTGTGTGTGTGTATATATGTGCGTGTGTGTGTGTGTGTGTGTGTGTGTAATGAAGCTTTCAGCACTGGGTAGGAGACGCACACACACACATATATATATATATAAGTTATATATAGAGAGTATGTGAGAAAGGTTTTATGTAAATATAAACATAGTGTGTGTGAGAGTTGGAGAGAGTGTGTGTGTGTGTGTGTGTGTGTGTGTGTAGCTAAGCTGAGATTGGAGTCTGGGGGCAGTGCCGGTACTTTAGTAGAAGATAAGCAGACATAATTAAGCGGCCATTAATAAATTTGTTAATGAGCACTCCATGTAACAGTGAGAGACAGACAGAGAGACAGAGAGACAACGAGGGAAAAGGAGATCATGTGTAATTGTGTGCATGTTCGTGTGTGTGAGGCGGGGAGGAGAGGCACAGCCTGTGTGTGTGTGTGTGTGTGTGTGTGTCTCTCATATTCCATATCAGGCGTATCTGCTGGCTGAGATAAGTTATCATTATGAGATATGTCCTGCCTGTGACACATACACACTGTCATCTCCGCTCCATTTGCATAAAGAGGGCTTTTAGCGATGCCCTTGTACCCTCAATGACAGTATCTCTGCATTAGTCAGTGCACACACACACTCATACACACACACACACATCACTCACACGCTCACTCTCACACACGGACATCCTTGCATATACAACTACGCATTATGTGTTAATTAGAGTCATGTTTTAATAAAAGATTTAACAAGCTGAAGACACAAAATGCAACATTCAACCTAAATATTTACCAGTGTACAGGCCTGTGTGTTAAGAGGAATTAGTCAACTTTCCATTGTCATGGAATGGAAACACAATTTTTCTGCCATTGCATGTCCCAATGTATGCAAAATCATATAAAATAATCAAAAAAATATTCAGGCATGGAGATGTATTCTTGACCTTTGTAAGACATACTCCATCTGTAGTAAAATATGATCCAAATTCAAGCTTCACTTACTTTTGACTGCATAACCTTCAGCTTGATCAGGTGTTGTCACATGACCAAAGAATAAAACTTTGGTCACATGATAACAAGTGGTCACATGTGATGGAGAATTCCTAGTTTCTGTACCTAGAGTTTCAAAATCATTCAAGTGTAGAATCCCTCATAAGAGCACTCATTTGCAAGTCAGGGGTCGTCTCAAGCACAGCTGATGCAACTAATCAAGGGCCTCATTAGTTGTATCAGGTGTACACATCAAATACCCGAGCTGCTTGGGGGTTTGTTCTCAGTGATGTTTGGCTGCATATTAGAAATATGGGTAAGTCAAGAGAACTGTCCAAAAAGTAAAGAGAGGAGATCATTGCCTTGATCAAACATGAAAATGATACAAAGAGATAGCAAAGGCACTGAATGTTCCTAGAGATACTGTTGGAAGCATAGTCCACGAGTGCAAAGCTAAAGGACGGGGCAGAAAGAGGAAGCTATCAGCGGCTGCCACCAGACTTCTGAGGAGGCAGGTGGCCAAAAACCCTCAAGTGACTGCAGAAGACCTGCAGCAAAACTTGGTGGCAGCAGATACTGAGGTCACAGTTTCTACAGTAAGGTGCCTACTAAACACTGAAGGCTTCCATGACGTTAACCATTACTGACCCAAGAGCACAAGACAAGTCTGCTCCAATATGCCCAAAACCATATAAATGACCAATGTTGTTGTCCATTGCACACAGCAGGATGCCAGTACACCTAATTTGCAATGGCGGTTGAATAATTTTGCGTGTAACTGTAGTTAATTAACTGTGTTCTTATGCCTTGGCTTGTGTTTGTGCTGCTGTAACATGATGTGCAATTATATATTATTCTGTGAGTATGTCAATGGCAGACTAAAATAAAACTTGGCTGTCAGGATTGCATTCTCTCTACAGCTGTTCAACATAGCTGTTCTCAGCTGAAGATTGTTAGTGAGGGAAGAAGCCCTACTCTTTAACACCTATGTGCAGCCATGGTTTGACTGTTTTTATGGTTCCAAATAGAGTGACACTTCTTCTCTCTAGCATATTTTTTCATCTTGGTATGTAGGCTACAACCACTTGATCGAGACATCCCTAATAATGAAGTTTCAGCCAACAGTGACAGGTAAGATTGGGAAAATGTGTGTGGAAAAAATCCATAGGTTCATTTCTGAATAATTTTAGAGCTGAATTATTCACGCTGGCAAGTAAAAAAAATAACTTTACCCTTTTAATTTCCACTTAGTTGTCCCCCAGCTAGAATTAACATGATATATAGCCTTATAGACTGTATATGGACGTGGGGGAAAAAATGGTCATGTCTTACAGATTGCTGTTCTTACAAAAAAAGACTGTTCACCGGTGCCCGCAAGCAGGATCTTAATAAGCTATGTCACATAAAACACACCTTGCAGTATAGCTATTACACAGCAGTATAAGCTGGGCGTAACTTATACATATAGAGTACCCTTCTGCCTACCACATGTCAAGGTAAAGTGAACACTCAAGCCATAGACACAGCAGCTTCAAATATTTACCAGCTCCCACACTCACTCACACTCATATACACACACACACACACACACACACACACACACACACACACACACACCCCGAGGGCCGTGTTGTGTTACGTGAGGCTTTCAGCGGAAGTATAAATGTTAGATTAATGTCAGTCAGGGAGCTGGGGAGTGCTTATGCCAGAGAAGGATGTGACATAGGAAGTTCAAGTGTGTGTGTGTTCAGATCACAGTTTACATTTGAGCACGTGTGAAGTTCAGTAAGTGAAGCACTGGGGCTGAGATTGGTTGCGTGCAGAGAGCCACCCGGGGAAACACTGCCTGAGCAGTAAAGAAGAAACAAGAGAGTTTGTCACTGTGGACAGCGATTGATCTCAACTATGTTAGTGGACTTGTGGCACGTGCGCAGACGAAGTGGAACCCGTGCTGCTTTATGCTCTGATTCTCACACAGTAGCTGCCTCGAATGATAGCGCCTTAAAATGAAGATGACCTTGAGCTCTGGTGGACTAAGGTGCCTGGAAAGCTGTTCAGAAGCAGAGATATGAGGCTAAAACCTGCCGTGTAAATGGATTGAACACTGGCATCATGTTTTGTTCGGTGGGTGCCATTTAAAAGGGATTGGCACTCAATTTAAGAACACTCACAGGTTTTACTTATAGCCTTGGACACTCAAGCAACTACTCTCTGGAAGCCTGAAGCTACAGCGCCTGTACTGTAATCTGTAATGTCAACATGATGTACAGCCTGGAGGTTGTCCACTGACAATGGCTTTGTGGACTCACACAATGTTTGTCTGAATTTATACATCCAAACAGGCTATTTGCTGTGGTATTGTAATCGGTCCAGAAGCACAAGTACTTTTCATCAGCTACAGAACACTGCCAGAGTCCAGTGCCAGTCAGAGTCAGATGAATAAACATACACTGATAATGCATCTTGGTTACCTTGCCTGAAAGTCCTTCATGCATTTATATGACAGAGTAGTCTTTATAGCGTGAAATAATGATTGTAGAAATATGAGACCAGTGGTTTGAGAAATGGCTTCGTCTGTGTGCCGGCCCATGTGTGTGCTGGTGATGTCTGACTTACAGTATTACTGACTAACTAAAGACGCAGTGAGACCACATAGTCTATAATTACAGCATTCAATTCAATATGTGGTGACAGATCATTGTTTAATTCAATTCAGATGAAAGGATATGGACATGTTTAGATGGAAACTGCAGTTTGATGCAACGTGGGTTTTATTTCCATAGCTGTAGCCATTGGTTTTATCAGCTGTAATATCACTGTATTCACAAAGACTATTGCTGAGATCTTGGAACGTATCTACTTTATTCAAAACTGAAAACAAGCACATCACAGTATGGCAGGTCAAGTGTGGATTAGGATGATGGCTTGGAAATGGCGATGAATGTCTAAAATATGCAGTTTGGGTAATAATTCTACTGTTCGTCAGTGTTTTCATACCCAATATACTGAGCTGTAGCCCAATTGGTAAGCAACCTAAATATGAGCTTGCTAAGCATTCAGTAGCCTAGTAGCTGAAGGCACAGTAGCTCGCCACAGTAAACGAAATGAAAAGAAATGAAGGCCAAAGGTTTTCTGAAGGGATCTTTTGAAGCCTGAGTTTGGGGTTGATTTGTCTTTTGCAGCTGGAGCCTGTAAGATTCAAATCTGCTCTAACTTGGGCGAAGTCCAGCCAGCAAACTCATGAATATACATTTTTAGGCATATATTACAGATAAGACTAGTCACTGAGATGCTAGGTGTTCGTGGGAAAAAAACAAAAGTGTCCCCTTCACAATTTGAATTCCTATTAGTGCACAAAGGGACCTTTAAAGACCTCTCCATTTTGGTTTCAAAATGTGTTGCTGAAAGTTAATAGTAGGTCAGGACAGGACAGCTGTCATGAGGTTAATCTATCTGTTTCTGCTCAAGCTAAGTAAGCTTAGTATTCTAAAGTGGAAAGAAGGGGTTATTTTACTATTAGTTTTATTCAAGCATCAGTATCATAAATATTTCACCGTCTTGTTATTATAAGCCATTTTTCTGTCCATCACTCTACCTCCATGCCGCACCAGATATTTGCTGCTGTAGGTAATTTTTGATACAACAGCAAAGCTTTTATTCCTTTTTAAATATAAGGGTTAAATAGCCTTTCCATTTCCACATCCCTCAGCCTCTATGCTCTCAATCCTCCGGCAGCCTAAAGGGGCTTTGACTTAACTGTAATTACAAAAAAAAACCTACTCCCACACCCGCAGCAATTAGATAGACAAAATGGCTAAGGATTCCCTCCACCACCTCTGCCTACTGCTCGCCTCACCTTCCTCCACTGAACCAAACAGAGAGAATGTGAGAAAGGACTAAGCAACATGGGAAAGCTGATCACCTTATTGAAAACCTGCCTCTCCATCCCTCCCCCCTCTCCTCACCCCTTTCCTCTCTACCCCTCCAGAAGCCATCATTTATGTACATAGTAAATCTCCCAGGACCTTAGAAGGAAGCAATTAGTCCTGTTTTGCCTCCCTGTTGCATGACATTAATGATCGGCCTGACGATAGTCATCACGGCTTTACATGTTGGTGTGGATTTGTGAGGTGGTTGCCAGATCCTTTGCATACTCCTACTCAAATTGCAATTGAGTCAGCCACTAAAGACTCTCTGGCTCTTGAGGATTTTGGAAGATGATCTTGAGTAAGTCCAGTTAAGCCACCCTGTTAGGAAGCATCTGTTCTTCCCAAGTGTCCTTGAGTGTCCTTGAGGAAGAACTCCCAGAGATGCTCTTTGTATGTGACCTTAACCCCCACCTTCCCTGTAGACAGGGGTCTAATGGACTCCGGACCAGTTTTTATTATTTTTGTTGATGGAGTTTTAAGTTGATAAGTTATTCAGCAGTCGTCAGATGTTAGATTTTTAGCCCCATTGCTGTTTCAGCTCTGACCACAGCAAAACCATGAGTATTTTATTTGTTCTGACCAAAGCATAATTAATCATGCCTAGTTACACATTTAACATACTGGTCCGAAAATAATATGTCTGCGATTATGGGATGACCTGTAGGTTAAACTGGGCTAACGAAACACTTTTAGGGATGACTAACTACATAGGACTTGAAGGAGCTTGCCAGCCTGCTTTCTCTATTCAAATGAACATCCTATGATATGTAAATGTCGAGTCCTTGAATGTAATATCATTCTACTTTTTCAAACATAGCGTCCTTTGAAATGTATTGTCATTGTTTCAGAACAACAAGCTAACCACTGATTAGCCTCAGTGGTTAGTACTGTACATCATTTACTATATTGCTGTTCCTTTTCCTATTGACAGCAGTAATTGCTATATGCTAAAATTATTTTCATGTACTAAGATTTAGTGAACAATCTGTACCGTAAAAAGTCACAAAATAATTTGGAATTGTTCCCCTAAACCTCTGATTCCTGTCAGATGTGTGCTTTGGTCCGTGTCTAACTGCCTCACTGAGTGGGCTCAGACATTACAGTATGGAGAGCAGTGATGATGGTGAGTCTAGATGATTGTCAGACTTAGAAGCAATGAAGTGTGTGCATGCGCGTTTTTCATTTTATTGTTTTACTTGTGCGTGCGTGGGGAGTTCCAACAGGAGACCCATAGTTATTGGCAGAATGAGTATGTACAGTGTAGCAAGACAGAAATGAATTTGTGGCTAAGTCTCGTTTTGCACCTGAACATCTCACTGAATCACCCACACAGACACTCAAGTCTATCAGTAAATGTTCTCAGCTATGATCATAACAGCTTTCCCTAAACCCAATTCGAGCTCTCTGTGCTGAGCGGGGTTTTGTACCTTCCCAGGCAGCCCTGCTCTGCTGCAGCGTAATGGATACACGGCGGCAGTAAATAGAAGCTCCTGCACCGAGCCAGATGAGCTGACCCGCCAACAGAAAAGGAGGAAGAGAGGCACTAAAGGGACGACTGGGAGAAGATGTCAGATGAACAGATGGAGAGATGTAGGGGGAGATCACCGGGCCGGCTGGAAATGATGGGGTTGCCCGGATGGGTTTTAACTGGAGGCCCGTCTCTGTACGCGTAAAGGGAATTATCCCCGTCCAGTTCAATAAAGCAGCTTGTATAATTACAGTGCAGTTTACTAGCTGGAGGGAAATTGAATCCCTCAGAACCAGGGCGAGAATGGTGAGAGAAAGAGAAGGAGGTAGATAAGCAGGTGAACAAAGAGGAAATTATAAAGAGAGGAAGAGCAGGAAAGGCAGCGTTCTGTAGCTTCACTTTTTCTATTATCTCTGTGCTGCAAATTAGACTTGCAGGCACAGGAGTTACTGTACAAACCCCACAGTGTGTGTGTGTGTGTGTGTGTGTGTGTGTGTTGGCTCTTGTTTGCCGTGATTAGCCGCTGTAGGTTTAAAAAATGAAACCCGCTGCTCTGTGAGGATAACCCCATCTCGCTCGCTTCAATTTCGGCTGACAAATGAACAACGGCCGATGACAATTTCGACTTCTCCGCCCACCCCGAGGTGTCATTTCAGGACATTCTGGTTGGCTGTTTATCATTGAGCCGTGGCCGTTCTGTGTCGCCAATCAAAGAGCGATTGTACTGGATGGGGAGCAGCTGCTCCAATAAGATCAGGAAATAATTAGGAGTAACATTTTGTGAACTGCGTGGCATTTGGGTTGATTGCAGAGCTGCCAACAAGAACATAGTGGAATGAGGATGTACTGCATGAGTGTGTGTGTGTGTGTTTTGGTATGGGGGTATGAATGAATGAATTGAGGACAGACTGGAAGAGAGAGTCTCTGTAAATCAGTTTAATTAAAGAGTACCGATGCATGAGATTAGATTGGGAGCCTATGGTGTAAAGGATATGATTACATAGTGAGAGAGACACAGACTGGAGATAAAAGAGAGAGAGAGAGAGAATGATGGTGAGAGATTTGGGAGAAAACGCAGCCACATCGCAGCAGACTCGTGGTAGTTGTTGCTCGTGGTGATGCACAGCATGCCGATCCCACGGTGCTCCTTAGGTTGCCATGGTACCCAGGGTGTTTCCTGTCTTGACGACGTGGGACCCCCTGAGTCAGGCAGTGTGTGTGTGTGTGAGTGAAACATCTCTGGCTGTGCGGCCTGTCTGTCGCTGTGAGCCTAATTAGTAGTGTCATACCGAATCTGGTGACAAGATGCAACATAACGGCTGCAGGACACACACACATACACACACACGCACACGCAATGGTATGTCTTATGTCCTTGTTCGTCAAAACACTGAATCCTACGTTACTCTCTCTGAGGACAAAGACTCTCAGACCCCAGGCGACTCTTTTAATGTCATGAAATTAAAAGCATTTGCTGCATGGCCAGTTTACATTGAAGTGCTTCAGAGCCAATCATGTTTTAGCTTTAGTGTTTCGAACAGTCTTTGAAATGGGATTTACAATTACTGTTTTAACCTGCATGGTGTCAAAGTGAAGTTTACCAGCAGGCAGTTGAGATGAGCATCATGTAAGCTGTGAATAACAGTAAGATATACTAGATCGGCCTATAGGGAGGTTTGTTTGCATACCTTTTTGAGTCTTGATAAAGTTGTCCACCCTACTGTAAATTTACTGAGATAAAGCCGAGAATGAAATGAAAGATTTATGGATGTTTTTTCACAACGTACATCAAAGATAATAAACTACAGAAGCTTAAGTCAGGTATGGAAGATTATGTCTGAATCTGAAAATGCTGGAGCTGGAAGGACACTTGGGACTTAATGACAGTGTAACAAAATCAGGGAGAGTACTGTTAACTCTAAAGTAATTTAATCACAAACACTGCTCCGAGTGTGGTTCATGTTAAACTGATTGCCCAGATTAGATGTCTTTGTCAGCCATAGTAAAATATAATAACACTGGTGTAGCCATCAGCACTTTGATAAGTGGATTTTCTACAAAATATGTCAAAGCTGCAAAGGGGCCAAAAACTGTGGTGTATCTGCAGGGGCTGAAGTCAGAAATAGCAGAATGACATCTTAAAGCAGACACATGGATGCAGAGACATGACACATGAAGTACAGAGGGCTGATAGGTACTTGGTAAGCAAAAAGATTTACTTCTGTAGCAGAGTTTGGAATGGTGATTGGTATTGTCTACATCAGTTTTTCTACTGCATATTTGTGCTAGTGTTGACCTGTAATTCCTCCGAGGACTAGCCTGTGTCAGCCAATTTCTTTTTTTTTTTTTTTTTTTAGCCCTAACCAGTCGGTAGCCATTTTCAGCTTGTCTCCATTTTCTGTTACTATTCTTCATGAATGTAGCTAGCTAGCTTGCTATGTTGGGAGATAATGTACACAGTCTAAATCGCACTACATGAGCATATATCTCAATAAGGAGAAATCACTAAGGATGTGCAAATGACAAAAGAGCTGGAATTTACAGGAATTGAAGCAAATATGGGAGAAAATATTTTTCTCGTTGACCTTTTCTTCTTATATTCATATTTCATATTTAACATAACCTTGTGTATACCCTGTGCTATTCAGTATTGGACCATTATTGAATGCAGAGTTTCACCCCAGACAATATCAGACTGATTTATCAAACTACATCGCTTAAACGACACCTTTGCTGTCCAACTTTCGTATGAAAGTATCACAGCCTGCATGACAGTATATTTGCCATGAAGGAGAAAAAAAACAGTATTATAGTTCCATGGCTGTTGATTGCCCCATCTGGGAGCTGACGTTGACATAAAACGAATAAAAGAGAGAGAGAGAGAAGATGGGATTGAGGGAGGAGGGAACGTCAGGCAGATAAAAGGCGAGGCAAAGTTTGTTTCTTTCGACGACTCCTGACACTCGTTAGATGGGGTTTTCTATCTCCTGTGTGTGTGTGTGTGTGTGTGTGTGTGTGTGTGTGTGTGTGTGCGCACGCAAATGAGAGAGAGAGAGAAAGAGAGGGAGGTGTGCGTAGGGAGGCGCGGGAGCCTGATTAGCATTGTGATCCATGTTCCACTGCTGTGGCTTGCAGAGAGAGAGGGAGAGAGAGAGAGAGAGAGAGACAGAGAGAGAGAGGGAACAAGCGAGGAGAGAGAGAGAGAGAGAGAGAGAGAGAGAGAGAGAGAGAGAGAGAGAGGATGAAGGAGGCAGAAGTGCTGGCTCAGCACTGTGCCAAAAGAAGAAGGAGAAGAAGAGAGGAGGAGAAAGGAGGTGAGAGGTGTTCACTCCATATGTTTAGAGATGAATGAGAGGAGAGAGAACAGTGTGGGAAGAGAGAAATAATTAGGTGAGGAGAAGGTAAGGTGTCCTCTCTCTTTTCCTGTCTGACACACATTGTTTCTCAAAGTCTCTCTCCCTTCCTCTCATTGTCCTTCACTCTATTTACACTGTGGCGCCGGCTTTCACCAGGCATTCATCAGCCCATCACACACTGTGAACATGCAAAGCACCTGTAAAGACGCAGAGGCCGAAACACACACAACTGCTCACTGTAGTTTTCAGCAAGCATCACTCAAGCAGGAGGAAATCGGCCATTTGACGGGGACTATTTTCAGCTGCGGATTAATACACATATGGCGTGTGTTTGCTCAAAGCAGGGCGGTGTGTGTGTGTGTGTGGGACTGAGTGGAAATGAGCTGCAGTGTGTGTGCTCATGGTAATGAAGGCTTCTAATTGTTTTTGGCCGACAACTATGGAGCTCTGTGGCACAAAATGGAGACAAATACAGAACGCTATCCTTTAAAAAGACACGTCATAATACTACATAGTGAATCATGAAAGAAAAACATTGATAATAAGTGAGCAAAACCATCATAAAACGATGACAAAGTGTGATATGATATTGCAATTACACTATAAAACTCTGTCACGTTTGCCAGTCTGTGCTTAACACCAAAATATGTCAATTAATTTCCTAATGATATCCTGATGTTGGAAACCTCCACACGTAGAGCTGTGAAGAGTGTCTGATAATAATGTGAAAGCAAATTGATTCGTCCTCTTTCTATCAGCGACTCTGGATGTGATCCAAGTGAAGAATTGAGCAAAGAGTCCTTCTGGGTTGTTTAAATTCGTCAAGTCATTGTCGATTCACCCTTCCCTCCAGCCCATTACCCATCTGCTCCAACACACACACACACACACACACACACACACACACACACACGCATGCATATACGCCGTCCCTTCATGAGGATGAGAAACCCACCTGTGTGTGTTTGTGTGTGTGCAGGGAGACAGCAATTGGTCATTAACTAATGCACGGTGGGAGAGCGTGTCCGCCGCTGCGGGCCTCGCCGAGGTCAGAGGTCACTGACGCAAAAAGCACACAAGTCCCTTGCAGGGCCGGCCCTGCCTCATCCATCTCTGTCAGAGTCTCAGCCAAGAGCGCACACACACGCTCTCACACACACACACACAGAAGCACAAATGCATAGAGACACGTGTGTAGGTATTCTCCTGTGGATACGTAAACATGCAGGCTTTCACTGCAGGACGTGCAAATAAGCAGACGCACACAGTCGATTATTACACACACACACACACACACACACACACACACACACACACACACGTATACATACAGATGGAGCAACCTCAAAGCATCTGGTGTCACTTTCACATGAATTTTGTTTGCGCTCTCACGGGAGGCAATTGAGAGAGACAACAGCAGCAGCGAGTGTCATAACCTATTTTTTGTCACGACCTGTGTGTGTGTGTGTGTGTGTGTGTGTGTGTGTGTGTGTGTGCGTGCGTGCTTGTGAATGCTTCTCATCATGCCTCTAAACAACTGACAAGTCAAAGGAGCTTCAGCTGCGCAGACAGAAACACAAAAGACCATGAGCTTTTTCCATGAAACTCAAAATGTCAAACGTCAAATCACATTCAAATAATATCCACTGGTCTCAATCTGCTTTGACACCGATTTATTATTTCATAAATAACCAAAATGGCTGCTGCTGATGCGGAACTCTCTGTGAATTGGCTATTGCGTCAGCATTAAACAATCGGGATGGTATTTTTTCTCCAAAAGATGATCAAACAGCTGTGCTTAAAGCTCGTGCCCAGAAAGATGTTTACCATACGTTCAACATAACTTTGTACATTTTACGCTCAGCGCCTGCTGGAAAAATTAACTCAGAAGTGTCCGGACTATTGAGGCCAATATTTGCTTTTCCCTGAACACACTCTGAACACACCTCGAGGACTCAAACATTTGAGGTAACTCATCCCGCAGCTGCTGAAGTGTCCTCTTGGTTCCTCTCTGCCTCCACATGGACGGTCATCCGCTTGATAGAGAACGTGGAAATAAGAAGCCGTCGTTTTTCTGCACGTGTTTACGGTATATGATGTGTGTCGACCCACAGTAAACACACACTGGAACAGCTCATCCCCGGTCAGGCTGGAATCTTTGTGTTTTTCAAGATGCCAGTGAGTCACTAAAGTTTCAGGACTGAAAGCTCAACATTTTTGCAAGTTGCACACTTTGAACCAATTAATAACATCACCCGGAGTCGTAAACTTTAAGAATGTGGCCAATTTGTGTCTTTTGGGGTATTTCCTTTACATTTTTGTGTGCGATATTTATTTCCTCTTCTTGTGCGATGCTGTGAGTTATGGCATAATACGCTTTAAGTGTCATCCAGTGAGCTCCTATAGACAGGAAATTGGCTTGTATTTGCCTCTAATGGCTCTTAAGGGAATATTCCTATTTATCTGTGTGTGGGTCAGCACTTACCAGCAGGAGGAGAAATATAGCGCGGTGTTAAAACGCTGAAAGATGGAAGGTGTCGTTAAGAGAAAGGGAGGAGGAAAGCGAGAGAGCGCGGGAGAGAAAAGGGAGGGGAAGGGGGGAGAGAGGGAGAAAGAGAGATGTTAGTGATGAAGAGAGAAGAAGTGTGTGGGTGGAAAGTTTGGTTCCTGGCCATTGACTCTTTTCAATGTTACAACACCGGGGCCATTGGTGATTGATCTCTCCACTCGCCTCCCACCCTTCTCTCCCCCCTCCATGATTGCCCCCCCTGCTCCGTCGTCTCTTGCTGATTCACTCGCTCGCTTTCATCCCCTCCCTCCGCAAATGTTTTCACACACTTTATCTCCACCGTTCTGTCCTCCCTCCCTTCTTTTTAACCCGTACTCCTTTGTTGTATGCCCTCCCTCCTTTATCGTTCCGCTCTCTGGTGCCGGCTCTCTTGTTTCCTCCCTGTCTCCTTTGGTCCTCCCTCCTTGTATCGGCCCCCCAGCTTCCCTTCACTTTCACCTGACTTTATTCCTCCCTCTTACCTTCCGTACTTCCTAAGTTCTTATTTTCTCATCCTCTTTTCCCACCTCTCTTCCCCTGTCCTTGTCAAATGTCTGTTCTTTCTTCCCCTCTTCCTCCATCCATCCTTTCTTACTTACCCCTTTCTTTCTTACATCTTTTTAGCCTTTTCAATTTCTCTCTTCTTCCTTTTTTTATCTCCTTCAGTCCTGACTGTAGTGTCCTTCCTCTTCCTCCTGTCTCAGTCCTCTTCCCCCTCTCCATTTTTACTCTTCTTCCCATTTTTCCCTCATTCCCTTTCCTCTCTTCCTTCCTCCCTCGTTTCCTTACCTCCCACATTTCCTCTCTCTTGTCCCCTCCTCATCCATCCCTTTCCTTTCTCTCCCTCCCTGTCTCTTTGCCCTTCCTCCCTCCCCCTCAGGTGATATTGGGTCCTGGCCTGGATCCACACTGGGTGGGCGGGGTCTCCCCGCTGATCGTTACTGTAATTAACATCAGTAAAGGAGGGTCCTGGGATACTGAACACCTCTGTGCTGGCTGACTCACTCAGCTCCCCGTCTCTGCTTTGTCCTCCTTCGATCATTCCTCTGCAGTGTTCTGTAACAACGCAAGTAAAGATACAACACCGGAGCACTGAATTATTCCAGTCTTTGTTGTGTTTGTTTGTCTTCACAGAAAAACCACCAGCTTCCTCCTTTGTGCTGGTTTACATACAGAGACCTGAGGTCTGGTTCCCACCAGCCTCTGTAACTCAATGCAATCTACCCTATCTGCCACTGTCTTTGTTTCCGCCTTGCTACATGTACAATACTTCCTTCACTGGTGATGAATGCCGGCACTGGATGCCAATTGTGAGGTGCAGATTTGTCCACTATGGCCATAATTCCTTGGTATACCAGTGTGCACTCGTCAGTCTGGCAGATAGGGGCTTAAAAACTAGATTTTGACACAGGTATGACAGCAAGGCCCACCTTCTGGCCCTCCTCATGTCAGCTGATACCGTGCTTTAGTGAGTCTCAGCTTTTCAACTCACTAGTATAAAGCAGCTGATATACAGTAGACAGGGGAATTTTAACTGGGCATTTTAATTGGGTGACTTGGTGGGAAGGTTGTAGTTCACTTCTAGATATTTTCACTGTTTTGTAAAGACGGTCCACATGTTCAGATTTCACTTTAGTGCTTTGTACGATTTCTGCTCTGCCTCTGTGTCGCTCTCTGTCTCTCACTTTGTCTCTCTGACACTTGCTCTCTCCTTTCCTTGTTTTCTGTCACTCTGTCTCTGATCTGATGCTGTTTTATTTTATTATTATTTTTGCTGTTTGTTCTTTTACTCACTTTTCCCTCTCTGATCCAGGTGAGGCCTGTCTCACCGGGCCCTTTTCACTTCCAGTCATTCCCTCTCTCTCTCTACACCTCTGTCTGTTTGCCTATTACAGACACAACAACCCCCAAGGGTATCTTTTCTAAAGTGTCGCCCCCCCCCTCCTTTGGTCTTTGCCTCTTTTCTTGATTTATGCCCACCGTCTTTGTCTCACTCTCTCCCCATCCCATTTTCTATCTTGTTCTTTTATCCCTTCTCCTTATCTTCCTCTCCATATACGCTCTCTCACATCTGAGACAGCTGCTTTTGTGTGTCTCTCTCTCTGACTTAATCATTCGGCCATTCATTTAAGCTTTAAATCATTAAGCTTTAGAGCACAGACTGAAAAGTTCTCCCGTTGCTTTTCTAATTAATCCACAACGTCTCACTCTGCCTGACCTAAAAGCATATGTGTGTGTGTGTGTGTGTGTGTGTTATGTCACTTGTTCGAGCGGTTTCTTATTCCCACTGATCATTTGTCCCACTGTCCACTCTAGGACCAGTGTGTTGGTCTAGGTGTGATGACTTTGCTGCTGCCATAACTGCAGTAACTAATAAAGTATTCAGACCAGAATCTAGACAAGCTATGATCATATTAGACAATCAGGCCATGATTTTCACCTGTTCCTCTTCAAAATAATGTTTATTTAGTAATAATTTGTGTTCCCATGTACTTTGAAAGGCAATACAGAGATCAGGGTGGTGGTGGCCTATGTGCTGCATCCAACTACACTATATGTCAGCAACCGGAGTTCATCCCCAATGCTTTCTTGTTAAGATGTGATCACAATCTAGTAGCACCATAACATACACACAATATTGTTACAGCCGCTGTGTTTAAACCGAGCCTTGAAGCTGATATGAATGTACAGGCAGCTCTCTGAGGTCTTGGCAACGGCCCTGTTTCTGGAATCCAGAGTTTGACACATCAGAATTAGACTTTCACCAATGATCTACGTCACCAGGACACAGACCTGCTGCTCTTTGCTTCCTGTTGGTAATTATAATTATACAATCAAAACAACATGGGAGCCTGGTAAACCTTCAGCAGGACTGCACTTTCGTCGCTATTGATTTTCCTAAAAGCTAAAGTTGGACTGCAGTGGGACAGAGGGAGAGACAGATCGAGAGAGAGAGGGGGAGAGAGTGAGCTGATCGAATGGGAGAGAGGGACATGCAGTTTGTTTTGAAGGCGTCCCGCCCCTTTCTCCCTCTCCATCCTATGAGGGATGAGGCTGCTGGTGGTTTGGAGATGATTGATGGTCCCTGTAAGTATAACAATTACCATATAGGCTCCCCCCGCCTTTATCGCCATTATTCATTGTCAACTGGGGCACTGTGAGCCCCTAATTTTATGCAATTTAGCTGCGCGCTTAATGTGAATGTGGTGAAATATGAAAACATGAGAACGCATGTGGCGCTCCAGATGAATCCAGATGTTTTTGAGCAGGCCTTGGTCTTCCCCGTGATACGAAACAAATCTACATATCATACTCCACTTGTTCTCCTTTCAATACAGGATGCGTTATTGCTTTTGTTGCCGCTGTCGTGCGTTTACCATTGGATGCAATAAATGCTGGGAGATGAAATACTAGCAGTTGTAAAATCCATATGTCCATGGATTAATAGCTCTGGGCTCTTGTGCTAGTGGTGAGAAAGACAATATTAGAGTCAGTGGGGAGTAACAAGCTTATTAACTCCGGAGAAAGCTGAGAAGTGTTTCTGGGACCAGTGCGCAGAGGCCTGGCATGTTAAGTAGCAGCAACCAAGCAGGAATCTGCCCACAGTGCTATATTTGATAAAAGAGAATTATACTAAAATGACCTTTATCCACTGGCTGGTGTAAAAAACAGGATGGTCTGAACTGGAGGTTGGTTTTTAGGTGATACATGTAAAAATAATGTGCACAGGAGCTGCAGACACTGTAAGGTTGTGCTCAAAGATGCATGCATGTCCTCACCGTGCTTAACAGTGCAGGCAAAGAACGAAAAGATTCCACTCTTTTGCTGCGTGAACAGCATGCAACTGCAAATTACTGCTGCTCTGTTGCTCGCCCTCCAGGAGTAATTACTCGAAAACCTCAACTGTGCTTTGTATCCACCTGTCAGGCAGCACCATGAGCAATCTGTCAGCCAGTTGACTGAGAGGTTTGTGTTACAATATGTCCTATTCAATCCTGCCTGATGGCTTAAAGAATGGAAATCAACAGCCTCTGTAGGAGCGTTTCATTTTGGCATTTGATTATGATGAAAATGTTTATCAATCTGAGTAAATTTTAGTGTCTTGATTGTTAGTCTGTTTTTCAACAGTGAAATTTTAGTCTCATTTCTGTCCTACAGTTTGAATTTTTGTGTCTTGTAGGCTTCTTCCTGAACACTTTGTGGACTGTACATGAATTTATTCCATACATCCGGTTCCTCCAATTGCATGATAACATTACTGACTGAGACAGAATGGTACTGATTCCAAGACACTTCTTATTAACAGCAGTGCAACAGCAACAAATCAGCTTCTAGAGATATCTAGGTAGCGCACCAAACCGCATTACTAATCAGGAGCTACAGTGTGTGATTCCACAGATGTATGCAGGACGCTGGAGAAGACTGTGCAATAAAACAACGATTACTTCATTTGTGCGTCTTTGACATTGGCATTCGCATTCTGTATCCACATTTCATCATAGTTCTCGTTTTCAAAGTTCTCTTCATGTTGGAACATGTGAAAGGTGGAAACATCACTTCAAACACGTTTATCTTCTTCACTGAATCCAAAGGGAGACAAACACCCCAGAATGATGGAGGGGCTTGCTCTTGCATCACCTTTAGTGCAACTGGAAGCAATAGTTTGTGTCTGGATTCCATACCCCGTATAGAGAGTATACAGTATGTACTGTAACGCACTTACTTTCATAATATATTGATTTCCGTGACTTTCAAATCATTGATTTGGGTTTCCTCGACTTTCCTTGAGCTACCTCACCAATACTTCGAAATTTTGCAGCTCCTAGCCCTGTGTGGGGTCCATGAGTCTGAGGCATCTAAGTTAAGCACCATTTATGCAATCTGTTTGATTCCTACTGTAGTGTCAAGATGTAGCATACTGTCATTTCCAGTGATGTAACACACTGGAGCACATTTTGTGTCTGATGAAAAAAAAGTTTTATGGAAGTAAGGCATTTAAGTGCTCCAGTTTATAAAGTTCTATTGCTTCTGTTCTTCATGAGGGTGTTTTTTTTTTATTTGTGAGAGTCTTAACTATATCATATTTAGATTTGGTTTTCAAAATGCGCACTTTAACTCATGCCCTTTGTGGGGGGACAGTGGGACTAGAATTGAAAAGAGGATTTACTGTTTTATCAGTAAGAAACAGTATGTTTATGTTCTTTTTTGCGGAAAAGATTTAGGAAAAACTTTGTGATACATTTCTTACATCCCAAGTGCTTCAATTATGTAAAATTAAATATCATTTTTCGTCTTGGGAGTTCTTTGAGCACACACACTCAACACATACTCTAAATTTGCTGAAAATAATAAGGCAGTATGGAACACAGCTAATGAAAAAAAACAAGATTTGATGCACACCTCAGTTGTTCTCAGTCCAGTATAGAGGGTCACCTTTGTCCACAGTGTTGCCTCCTAGACTATACCAGCATCCCGTCTACTCTGTTTGTTGTGATTCAGTTTGGATGTTGCTGTGCATTTAGCTGCTGAGTCTCTCCAGCTTTAATGCTGCCAAACGCTTCAACAGTTAGTGAACTACAATGACCATAATTCATCGGTGATGTGCCAGTGATGTGGCACATCTGTGCTCCCTGGAGTCAGGCTGCGTCGGTGCTGACACAGACTGATCGGAGTGCGTTTAGGACGACGTCTCGACAAACAGATGGAAGTATAATAATCAGCGATTGTTGCAGTGCCATCAGCGTCAAGAGCTCTGACAGACTTTAGTGCTTAAAAAATCAGAATGACTCCCTAAATGAAACATCAATATCAAGTCGTCAGCATATCCCAGTGCTGCCGGAGTGGACTGAGTACCTGCGAGAAACATAATGGCACAGACATTTACCCTCCTCTCTCCCTCTGTCTGTCCTTTACAACATCTCCCTCTCTTCTCCCAAATATCTGTTTTTTTTTTTTCTCCTTTTCCTCCCCCTCTCCGCCTCCCCCTCTGCCTCTGAATGACACCTCAGTCGATCAGCAGAGTCTCCGTTGCAGTGACATGTTATTGACGCTTTGCTCAAACACTCCCGCACCCCCTCTTTAAAAAGAGCAAAAGTAAGGACTTCCCTGCTGACTGGATGTGCAGTTTTTGGAATGAGATTGGAGAAGGGTGGAAACAGTGTAAGAAAGTTAAAGTGAGGGGAGATGATGGATGGTGGGAGAGAAGAGAAAGAGAGGAATGAGAGAGGGAGAGAAAAAGTGACAAGAGGTAAGGCATGGTTGGATTAACCTGTAAGAGGGCCGTCTGCTGCTGGGGTTCCACCTGCTGTACCACCCTCAGTGTGCGCCCATTAACTCCAGTTACAACGTGGGAATTGGAAGGCGAAGGAGAAATGGGAGGAGGAAGAAAAGACAAAAGGAGGTCAGATTGAAAGAGATAAGGTACCCTGTGACATATTTGACCGCTGGTCACGCTGTGGAGCGTTTAGTTTAGAGGATCATGCACTAGCATGGGCGGCACGATTCACATTCCAACACTATTCCTCTGGTGGCCGTGAAACATAGAAATGTAGAAGCATGCTGGGGACTAACAGTGAAAGCCAAGCAGAGCAAAAAAAAAAAACTCCACAGAGCACCTTTCACTGCTGACTGACAGTATGCCCAGATCACCAGACAAGACGCACAGTAAATATTGGACAATTCTGCAAAAGCACAAATTACAGTACCTTCAATACTACTATTCTTTTAAGCCACATTCTCTCTTTCTACAGTACAATACAGGGCATATAGGGCACCCGCGGATGTGAGTCGTGTCCAGTAGAATTGACTAATGCAGTTACAATAGCTGGGCGAGACCTTAAACAGTGAGAGGACACTTGAGGAGAAAGGGATGGACAGAGGGAAGCAGATGACAATATTTCTACTGTGTGTGTATGTGTTTGTTTGTGTGATGACAGACGGACAGAGATCGTCCTTGGCAGACCATCTCTACTTCTTCGGCCAAGCCCATTCTGTTGAAGGTGTCCAACAGACACACACAAGACACACAAGGATTGGAGTGTGTGATAGGGGTGAAAATAATACCAGCCGCTGCCCAGTTGTCATCTGACTTGAGGCACTGGGCAGCCGGTGGGGGTTCAGGGTGACTTTAATGGTTGAAATTCTTAATAAGTAAAATTAATCCTGCTCTTTATTAAGGTCACTCTATAATTGCCGTTGAATGTCTGCGGGATTATGAGCACACTCATGCATGAACGCACACACACACATGCACACCACATGGTCTTGAGCTGTAGGATGTGATGCACTCTGATAACAAATCTGTTGTCTGCATAACTAATGCTATGATATTCCCAGGATATGGCAGCAGCTCCTACCAGCATGAATTTGTTTCAGTTTCATGGTCTTAATGCCATTTCAGTGGCTGTCCCACCCTGCCAACCATACTACTCTGGGGGGAACTCTGCAGAGTTGTAAGTTTGGAAAAATAAATGGTGAAATCGGCAGCTTTAATTCCAAAATGTCAGTAACAGCTTCAAAGCCCGCTTCAGTTAAACAATAGGCTGGATTTCAGCTTTAAATCACCCAGAGTTTAAGCCTCAAGGAAAGTAAGTGGGCTTCTTCCAGGCATGGAAGGTCTAAAGATACTGTCAGGTTTTATGATGGGAAACGTAGGTTCCATCTGTTTTTCTTACTTGACCCATGCTAGGGTCCGGTAGTTGCTTTATTTCTGCCTTCTTTTTCAATCTTTCATTTGGAAGTTTCAGAAGGCCCCTTTAACTCTCTTCAGACGACCAGAGGGGCCTCCATCTCTGAAATCTGATGCAGGCTGCACTGGGCATCATTCTAAAGTACTTAGGTCAATGTAACGACATAAATATAGACATAAGTACCTGCAGCGTCCTGTCAACACGATATGTTCGTATTTGATGTCATGGGAGTTGCAGGGTAATTCGTTTCTAACTTTCACTTCTCTATATCTCTATATATTTGACTTTAAGTGAGATACTTGATGTAGCAAAGCTTGATGTACCAGCAGAGCACTACAGTCATATTCGCATTAGCTGACTCATTCATGCTTTGCAATCGCTGGCACACTCATTGGCTGCGACGCTATCAGCCTATGACAAACTTTGTGCATCGCTGGTGTAGCTATGAATGCATGTGGCTCTGACATAACCAAAGCTAAGTACATAACTTACCCAAATCTAGTTTACCATTGCCACTTATTATACACATTGATATGCCATCTACATTGGACCAAAGAGCCATGAGACTGCTGGAGCAGCTGCAAAGGCCACCCCACTGGAAAAGATCGGGGTAACAGAAGTGAATGAACTTTCCTCGTCTCCAGAGGTTGACTTCTGATTTTTCTTTTGTTTTATATTGTAGGTAATGACTACATGTATTTTTGTGCATTTTTACTCTAGACTTACTGCTGCTCATTAACCTTGGCCATGTCTATGTGCGTGTGTGTGTGTGTGTTTAAACTCTCAGTTTAACTAACATACTGCCTCAAGTATGACTCAAGGCAATTTCTCCTGCTTTTAGACTTTGCTTCCATTTAGTAAGATACGCTCTGTTAGTGTGTGTGTGTGTTTGTGTGTGTGTGTGAGCTTTGTAAATGCTCTGCACATGCACTGGTAGTGTTGCATGTCCTTGTGTCCGTGCAGCTGAGTGTTTAGAGTCACAGCATCGTTACCAAACAGGGACGCTCGGAGGTGGAGTCACACTAAAGGTCAACATCATGCTCGCCCATGTGTTGTGTGTTGTGTGTTGCTCGGCTCTGCGGCAGATGCGTTAAGCAGCACATGGCCCGGTGTGTGGTCTGAGGTTTAATTCAGGATTAACACTCAGGATATTACAGATTACAGACACTTTGACCTTCTGTGTCTGGTCGGACAGCGATGGATGGATGAGCTTTTATCTTTCAGTAGTTACAACGACTCAATCTCACTGCTGAGGCCAGAACCTCCGATGCGAAGCATGTTGTGTCACACTGTCGGCATGAAAGGGAGGATTACGCACCAGCATTACTTTGACTAAATCACAGACGTCAAGGCTTAACTCAAACCCTAATGAGGTTCACCGAAAGATTGGTTAGCTTTGCCAGGAGTTAGCTTTGTTCTGTCGTGACAGCAAGGCTAGCATCAGGGTTATTCATCTCAGAATGATGAGTGAACTCTCCCAAGTTGGAATAATGCGAGGTTGTCCTGTTTTTCCCACCATGCAATATATACAGCAAAAAGACACACTTGGACTGCATTATTGGAAGCGTAGAATTGGTTGTTTTAAGAACATGACCCAGTTGGTCCAAAATGTCAGCATATCGCAGCCTGCTTTGCTTTCATTTGGACTTTTTCTGTCTAATTCTGTTCTTTTTCTTTACCTGCCAGTCTGACACCAAACTGCTGTAAAAAATGAGACTAGTACATTCTGTAAACAATTTTTTTTAAATGTACCTCAGGGGAAATGTGTTTAGAGTCAGAACTGGTTTATGGCTATATAAGTTTTCACATACAGGGAATTTGCTGTGCAGAAAATGAGACAGTAAAAGCAAGTACTGCAGGTAAAGAAGAATATAAAACAAATTCATTCACAATAAAAAAGTATGCAAAATATATAAAATAATTATTCATTTTATGAGTATAAATGTGAGGATGGATATCTCCTCTCTCTCTCTCTCTCTCTCTCTCTCTCTCTCTCTCTCTCTCTCTCTCACCCGTTCTGTCATCCAGGGGCCAACTGCCAGCTGCCCCCGTACTTCTCTGTCCTCATCCATATTTGATGCGTCTCATTAAAACTTGATTGTGGAAACACTTCAGCATTCTGACATTCCTTCTGATCCACTATTTAGTCTCCCTCAGCACTTCGGAGTGAAAGAGCCCCCCCCCACCCTCAGTCACGCGTGTGCTGCTTGAGGGGAAAAACTCAATTCAACACAAACACGAGGTTAGAGGAAGACACGCCAACTTATCTCTAGAGCGGTGATGGATGAAAACGCCCGATTGGCTCACAGAAACAAATAGTAGTCTGATGCCTCCGAGTGCATTGAGTAAATGACGACAGTTGGTATTTGAGAGCAGGGTAAACAGATGACAGGAGATGGTTCATTAAACTTTCAGCATGGCGGTTAAGTTGTTCTTGTTTGTTTCTTGAAGTTTTGTCATCTTACATGCAAGACATCGAGCGTCCTGCTCTTGGTTGCAAACAACAAGTCGTTTAGATTTCTAAATCATCTTTGCGTTAGATCTTTGAGACAATTTGCAAACGGACATAACTACACAAATTATACTCAGGGCCATCCACTTGAAACTACACATTTTTAAATGTCTGGCCCCAGATAATCCCACAAGAAGAAGAATAATGGTAAAGTGACAACTCAGGTGTGAATTACAAATAATAGTTTGAACAATGTGTCAACCCACAAAATAAAAAAAGAGATCCCTCTTAATAATATGTAATAATAACCAAACCTAGCAGTATACTTTCCCATTTAGGAAAGTTAAACTAAAATATCTTTATACCTCACAAAAGCAAATTAGTAACAACCAAAATGTCCCTGTAGAATATATAATTGAAGCTTACAATTAAACCCCAAATGAGAAAATAGGGCCTGTTACCATTTAGAATTACTCTTCTCTCAAACCTATGGCCTAGTGTCCATTCAAATTGAGTAGCATCCATTAGCTCAGCAATTAGCATCTGATAGATCGACTCGATGATACGGAGTAAGCTCTCATCACCACGCCCCCTTTTTGGGGTAAAACAATCCCTCGAGACACTTAGATGGCAACAGGGTAAACACTTCAACAAGCCAATTTAAATTAATAGCCCTGGGCCAAAGAGTTTTATGGCTCCAAGCTTATCTTGAGCTTCTAGGTCAAGCAGAGTGGGTGTATATTTGATGTCTTCAGGTCATTTATAAAGGCATTTCATTCAGGTGGTTTTCTATTCCTTTTATTTGAAAGTTTTAAAATACATTTTACATTAAAGTCTCTGGCACAAGCTAAAGTTTCTGGATTTGATCTACATTCCTACTAGTTAGTTGGGCGGCTGAACACACTGCAATAGACAACAGCAACAGGTTGCGACTTATCTACCATCACACAGACCAACTTCAAGAAACTTTGACTTCTAGCTCATACTACAGAAACTCAACTGTTAATTAGCAACCTGTAGTTTAGCAGCTTACTTCCATTATTCCTTCTAGCTAAGTGGCAAAGCAAAAGCCCAGACTTATTAACTGAAATTAGTCAGTGAAAAGGCTTGATGTTCTTTACCAGAAAATATAGTTAGCTGATAATGTTAATACATGTTATGAGCAGAACAGTTTCCATCCCATTTTGTTGCTACCTTTGCACTAATGTTCAGACTCATTCATTGAAGTTTGAAGGTTTAGACTGGTGTGGCTGTTGTGTCAGCTCCCAAGCTCTGAGAGTAGTGGGCAGCTGATACAGGAAACCACATACACACACACATGTGCCTGGCTGTAAACATGGTACACACACACACACACACACACACACACACACTGAACATCTTGCCTGCCTCACTTGAACCTGCACGTGAAAGATGCTTCTTCTTAGCAGACGCAGGGGTGCCATCAATCCCTCTGAAGGCCACAGTCACACACACACACTCATGCAAGCCAACACACTTCACTGTTTGACCATTTCACAGTGTAAATATCAAGACCTGCCTCTTGTTTAGTCAATGCGCGCACTCTCAGGTAGGTGTGTGCATAAATATACGTGCTCCCAGATGCTAATGTGTGTTTAACCCTGTGTTTGCTCTGCAGAGCCCCAGCTGAAGGGCATCGTCACGCGGCTTTACTGCAGACACGGCTTCTACCTCCAGATGCTGCCGGATGGCACCATGGAAGGCACAAAGGACGAAAGCAGCTCCTTCTGTAAGTGGACAATCAGACACACAGAGACGCTGTCAGCTAGTTTGATGAAGTGGCGTATTTCATAGCTCTGTCAGTACATGCAGCGCTGGGAGTTTCCCCTGCTCCCATGCCAAAGGACGTTTAAAAAGGGACTTCCTGGTAGGACAGTCGTAGATCTGAACATCTCGACAGCACACGAATGCAGGACAGCGCTGTCGTGCTTTTCTGGTTTGATTCACACTAAGATCAGATCAGTCAGGCTGAAAATGTATGCACACTTGGCGAGGCACACTGGGTGAACGCCAGCTAAATGGGATTTGATCATGTTACGTAATACATCACAGCAGGTCCCAGGCACAGATTGACTTTTTCAAACACATGTTTTTAATTGTTTTGCTTACAATCATACTGCTCTTTAAGTTTCAAGGCCCACGTATCTACCAATAAATCATCTGTGTGAGAGTATGCAGTTTACTGGAGGTGTGTGTGTGTATGTGTGTGTGCTTGTGCTCTCAATCCGGGCTGATGTATTTTAAGTAGCTGTGCTCTCTGAAGCAGTCAGTGCTAGATGATGTTCCCAACATCCCTGCTTATCTCAGGCACCGATGTGAGTAGGCCATTGTGATTCCTATAGAATTTTTATGGGATACTTACAAACCTATATCACTATGCAGAACATTCATCTCTACCGCCATAGCTAAGAAATGCAGGACAAGAACAGGGCGCCAGATGCAGCAGTAAACACACACACCTCATCCTGTGAGGGGTCATCACCTGGGTGATTACTGACCAAAAACATCATATCCCATGATCCCCAGAGTCCCTGGACTCCCTCCAACCCTCCCAGAGAGATCAATTTTACATTGTAGAATATCCCTGATGTGGCAAAACAGCATTTTCTTCTATCAAAACACCAGTATGGATGGAAAACATGAAGCTAGCACAATTTTGGATTTACAGAGCGGAGAGAAAAATCGCTCTGTTCCTCTCAGTTGTGGTTCCCTGTGTATTTCAGCATTTCCTTGAGGTGGTAGCAGCAATGTTACCAGGTTCAAATAACCTGAATTTAACCTTGAGGCATGTGTTTTGAGCTTTTCCCTCTCCATTTACCCCAGAAACAACATTTAACAGCATGTTTTATGTTACTTAGACATCGCCAGGATCATGTTTGCTGATAGGAAACGCACAGTTGTGTTCGCACAAAGTGTTCATTTAGATTTTCAAGCCAACTCTCTAAAAGCAGTGATTTTTGAGTAACATCCCTGGAGAAAAAAGCATCCTGGGAGAATTGAAAAAGCTTTTTAACAGCTGTTTGGTTAAATTAGGCCCACAACACCTCCAGAAAGCGGCACAGTAACTGATTATACCTGCTCTCACCTCTCCCGCTTATGCAACAGCACACCTACACCGAGGCAAACATTGCTGCACTTTGAACTTTAAACATCCTCGTGTCCAATCTGAAATATTCATCACATAATCCTGTTGGGCACATCCAAAGGCGAATGGGGCTCATTTCCAGTCGGATGTAAAGACTGCTGTTGCGTAACGGCGCTCCCGGTGTGTCGGGGTGCTTAGCATCAGTCAGTGGAGGTCACTCCGCCAAGTGTTAGTGTAGGTTTGACTTACGGTTCATTTTATAACAACTATAATTCCATCAATCCCGGGATGTGGTTTATTGTTGTCCTGGGCTGTTTGCATTCTCAGGGGACAGTGCTGGGGGGGGGGGTTGACAGGTGAGTCCCATAAAACTCATAAATTGTGCACTTTTTTGATCCAAATCCGATTATTTATGCATTCAGGCAGGAAACGCTGAATGACTGACATCATTGTAACTGAGTATCAATCAGCAGCACAATCATCTACCTGGCTGCACAGAATATTGAAAGCAGAAATAGCTGTGTGGGCATGTACTGTAACACACTGACTGTCAGGCTTATCTGCAGGAGTCTGGGAGCAGAGACTTTTCAGTGTAATGCAAACTGGCCTGGAACCACACAGCTTTCACTTTCTCTCCATTTCAACTGTAGCTGTGTAAGTGTTTCTTGATTTTGTAAAGATCGTGACTGACCACTTTGGCAGAGATAGAATTATCTGCTTGGGGATCATGGGCCCAATTAGCCCCCTATTCCTCTCCCCTTGCTGTTCAATCTATTCTGGCCCCACTGCTAAATACAAATTGATTTAGATATATGCACCTTCTAAGGAACATATCAACTTAAGTGGTGCTCTTAAATACATATTGTGACATGGCCTTTCTTCAAGACAGGGTCTCAAGATAAGGTAATAAAACAGGCCCTAATGTCATGTCAGGTGATATTATGCTTTAATGGCATTCCCCATATAATGTTGATGTCATATTTAAATTGAGGTCATTAATCAAATGATCATAAACCACTTGCACACAGTGCACTTGGGGCTTTTTGAGATCCTGGCAGTCAAGGGCCACAAGGGAGGCTTATTTTCATGCTAGATATCCAGCCTGGTTATCAACACGCACTTTTGTCTAATGATTGTCCCATGACATGTGACATCTATGATTAATCTTAAAAGATAACTCATTTATTATAACTCGGGTCTTGCTTTTGTAGTTTCAGAGCCCAAACCATAAGCAGCCAGCTGATCAGTTGCTCCAGGAGGATTGCACTTTCAGAATTTCCTCTTGTGCATATACAGACATTGATGTCCACACCTGCTTAAGGCTCAACCAAAGCAGGACCGGTGTTGGAGGGTTGTCTGGTTGACTTCCTTAGCCATTTATTCACAGCCTCCGCTTATGATGACCTGATAGTGACTTTCAAATATGTCGATTTGGTCCAACATTTCTTTTCTTAACTGATAAAGAGTGAGGAAACAACAATACAACAAACATAGAACATTTTGTGCAGTATAATAAGATATCACAATGTTCTGTCCCATTTCTAACAGGGCTTTCATACTATGCAATGTGCAGAGTAGCAACAGTATTTCCAATGGAAATAATACCAAATCTCATTCCCTGTGTGTAAAATACTGCTGCTTTGTCACCCCTTGGCATCTGATACTGACACAGAAGGCACAATTTGGCATCGGTATGAGATGCTAAAGGGTGAAGTAGTATATAACAACAATAAAATTCAGCATAAGTATGTGGAGAGTTGGCTGGGTGGCTTGAACACTGGACTTTGACCAAGGAGACTGTGGTTTGAGACCACTGTGAAACCTAACTTACTGTTCTTACTGTAGCTCTAACTATAATCTTTTCCCATACCCAACCAAGTAGTTTTAGTGCCTAAACTTAACCAAATTGCAACAGTTTCAGAATATTAACCATGTGTGTCAGTATTTGACGAAGTGGGAATGAGTACTATTTGGAATGATGGGACAGCAGTTGTATCTAAAATTGCTGCAGGTGGCTCTCTGGTGCATCGGTATCAGTCACCATAGCGGGTGACAAAGCATTGGTATTTGACGACCTGGGAATGAGAGCAGGCTGCTTTACCCCTGCACTCAGACAGTACAGTGATGTGAAGGTTTAGTGGTTAGGGCTTTGGGGGGGGGGGTTACTGGAGCTGGGCCAAGCAACTATTTGCATAATGATGCACTGACATATATTTTTCAGCATGTAAGAAAGTAAAATCCTGACATGTGCAACATGTAGTTGGCATCACCTTCAACTCCCCTTCGTCTCCTCAAAATGAGTGTATGCATTTATATGCAGTAATTATGCACCCCACTGCGGTGTGCGCCAAGAAGACCAAAAAAAGGGCCAAATCAGCAGCAAATGGGATGAATAATTAAGGGAGCAACAGTGTGATTCATATCCGAGGCCCTGACCGAGTTCTTGGCTAACTGTGGTACTGATCGAATGATCTCCACCAAAAATGGTAGTGGTGTCTCTGGAACTGCACACTCGCACAAATACACACATACAAGCTCACTTTTTCATGACATTGACATGTACAGCACCTTTACTTGTAAACATAAAAAATCTCACCCACACACGACCTTTAAAGGACCTCTCCTAGGATTGCCACTCCCGCTCTTCCTCCATCACTTTTCCCCTTTGGCCCTGACTTCCCCTCATGCTCCTCTACCCCTGTGGCCCGCTGTGACCCGGTGTAATGACTCGGTGTAAGGGAGCATGGACACACAGGGACTGGACTCTGACTCCCCCTTGTCACTGCTCTTTCTGGGCTACCAGGGCTTTACGACAGCCGCCTTCACCTCCTGCTTCTCCTAGACAGAAGGGAAAGGTTGGTGTAGGGACAAAAGCTAGAAGGAGGTAGGGAAGCCCTGAGGGGATGTAACAGAACAAAAAGTGACGAGTGTGGTTTTTGTATGGCCTTGCAGTACTTTTATCACTTTCTTTTACTAAGTTCCCCCAGGGCTTCCATAACTAGGCGACAGAGGAAGTTGTCGCGAAGCTGGAGTTGACTGCATATTAAAGCAAAAAGCGACAAAGGGAAGGAAACACAGAAAAGGGATCACAGAAGAGGGGAGAAAGAGAAAGAGGGCACGGTGGAACACGCCAGAGAAAAGTGAGCCAGCGAGACAAGACGGGTTGGCAGAGGAAGAGAGGGAGGAAGGGAGAGGGAGGGGAAAAACGTGAGGACGATAGAGAGGAAGAGAAGGAGAGGGGAGGGAGCGATGGAGTGCAGGAGGAGCAGCTGGCACACAGCTGATGGCTCCTCAATCACTGTGTCTCCCCCCTCTGGTGGGAGGTCAGAGGAGCTGCCACCACCTCCTCCCACCCTGCCCCTCTCTCCTTCTCTGTTCTTGGCTCTTCCAAGCTGTTATGTAATAATGCTGGAAGAGGAATGAAGGCAGGAGAGAGGGGTATGGTGAGGGAGTTGAGATTCATTATCTATTTATTGGGGAAGAGTGTGCTGTTAAAGGACTATACTGGTGTTTTTACATGTTCTCACCACCTCACTGTGAATCACTTTTCTTTAGTTTGCCAACCATTTCCCCTGTAAGTACTGTGAAGACTTTCGGTGCAGTTTCCTCACGTCTAAACAATTTTCAAATCATTTCAGTGCTCTGCAAAACGCAGCTGTCTGCTTGTGCCCCAAAGCATATTTCAAATTATTCCAATGGCATGGGTTGATAATTGCTGTCTGCCAAAGTGTCTTTACTGCTGGAGCCTCTATAATCAGGAATTCTCAAACTGTGCACATTGTAGCTTTAACTTGAATAATTCTCTGGCTTTCCAAACTCACTTTAATCTGTGGAAACAATGGCTTGCAAGATACAGAAAGAAAAACGAGTGCGACAAATATTCTATGAAAAATGTTGAAAAACGCATTGCAATGTTGTGATGGCATTTTAAAGCCCTTACACAAATACATTACATTGTGAAAAAAGAAAAAAGCCTTTTTTAATTTAATATTTAAATTTCTAGAATAAAATAAATATGTCATTTTGTGTAGCACTAATTCTTTTTTTCCATTTATGAACTGTCAGATTTTTCTTCCAATCCCCCAGGTTTCTCCAAAACATGAAATGTTCATGATCTAAATGACAATCGAATTTAAGGTTTGGACAAAAATTGTAATCTGTATTTATTATTTCTTTCGGGTTTTGATTTACAATGATTGTAGCAGGAGGAAACAGCTGCTTAAAATGTTGCTAAGGCCTGTTTGGTGCATGGAAATAAGTGACATTGTCTATTTTCCATCTGACCCTGTCTGCTTCAAATTACTTATGTGCATATGTACAATCCCAAAGCTCATAGTGAGGACATTCAGAAAACAGGTCCGATAAATGTTGATTTCATACCAGGCCAAGGGGCCAAAAGTCCTGATGTCAACATGAGATGTGTGTCATAGAGCCAAACATGGATTTAACTCTCATCATTTCAGCCAAACCTAACCCTAACCCTTAAAACACCCACGCACGAGGCTTCGTTGACCCTAACCCTAACTCTATCCTGGCCCACTGCATTTTTCAGAGGTTGAAAAAAAAATAGATAAGATAGATAAGCCTATTATAGATACGACAGATAGCAACAAAAGTGAGACAGGGACAGAACACGGGTTTGTCACTAAACAGATAGATTAAGAAGGAAACAGATCTCAAAGGAGCTGAGGGAAGATTAGAAACCAGACAAAAGAAAGCACGGAGAGAGTAAATGCACTGAGCACGTGATGGTGGATGGTTGGGGCTGCCGGTGCCATTGCCACTGGATTTGGTCTCTTTCTGAATTCTGTTTCTTGGAGAGTACGAGAGAAAAACCCAGAATGTGGCAGGAACGCCGACAATCAGTCTGACAGACAATGAGACAAGAAGAGAAGAAAGGAGGAAAGGGAAGTAGAGAGAGATGAAAGCTATTGACTCCCAGTGTGTACATCGGAAAGCCATAAGGAGGAGCTTGATTCCCCAACTTTTATCCACTGTAATTACCATCTCCCACTGTTGGAGGGAAATTTGACTTATCTTTTTCTCTGCTCTGGAACAAGTCTGCTCTTTCTCTCTGTCTAACTTTCCCCAGTGCTCGATAACGCTTCTGAGAGGCCAGAGAGAAAAAAAAATTCAAAGGCTTGAAAGGCAGATGAGGGAAACTTCGCTCAGCGTGAGAGCTGCGGCATTCAAGAAGGGAAATAATGTGAACATGGAAAGCAAAAGCTCTCTCAGCCAGATGAGAAGGGAGGTAAAAGGGTAACAGAGCGGGCTCGTGAGGATGAGAAGAGGAGCATGAAGAATACCAAACGAGGGGAAGTGAGGATGGAAGCTACAAAAGAGAGGGGACGCAGAGTCAAAAAGAGAGAGTGATGAAGGGACAGACGGAGGAGGCTGTAGGGTAAAATAGGACAAAGATGAATGGACGCGGATGGGAAAGTATTGGTTTCACAGGACGTGGAGAATGACAGCAAGCGACGAGGGAACTGAAAGGGAACAAATAAGGAAGAAAAATGGAGAGACGCATAAAAAAAACCACAGTGAGATAAGAAAAAGGTTGTTAATTCATGACAAGGCAAGGTGAAACGACAGAAAGCACAGGGGAAAGTGAGGAGAAGAGAAGAGGGGGAAAGACAGATGGACTAAAAGGAAGACAGATAAAGACTCGGAGAAATCGGTTATGGAGAGGAAAGCCTGGGGGAAGAGGTGAAAGTTAAATAACAGGAGGGTGAAGGTAGTTGTCTTGTCATCAGAGTCATCGACCACCGGGGAAATCAAGCGTGAAGCTCAGCTACAACTCATTTAATCTGCTATTGAGTCTTTAAAGCTCATTTTTTTACAACACAATTGACAGTTTGCGAATCGGGAGAAGCTGCTTCATTTGTTGCCAGTGCAAATCAACTCTCGAGTGTCACTGTACTGATCCTTATACACATGTATATTGTATATTCTTTTATTGCATGTTGCCGTTATTTGACAAGCGAGCATACAGAGAACAACAGTGTAAGATACGATATGACAAACATATGACATTGGGATTATATGGTTGTACGGCACGCTCCTCACCGACTAAGATACCGGGGCACCCACAGACATTGTATTTTCATAGATTCGCTAAGACTCTGTGGGCAAACAGAGTACAGCACAGTTTTGAGTATACAGCTGGTTATACTAGGAAAGCGACAAAACTAAGTAGCCCCAAAAACTATGTATACTGAATTTTTCAGATGGACACTTTGGTCCATTGAGAGAGCAACTCACAGCTGCAGACAAAATAAATAAAAAACTGCAAATGGTAATATGGACACAGAGCATAGGTTGCATTTTTTCCCCTGTAAAATATGATAAAATGAATTGATATCTTGTATTTTAACTGCAAATACAACAACTTCTGTGTGACTTTGTGGTATATAGTACATAGGTTATGATATTTCCATGCAGTATGAAATTGGGCCATGGCTACTTGTAGCTCAGCACGTACTTAGTGATGAACAGGGAATATGAACTTGAGTCCCCAGTGAGTGGACAGTGTCTGCCTGATGATTCTGGGTTAAACATTTCTTTGTTGATGCACCCACCATCAGGTCTCAGGTCATTTATCCCACATAAAAAAACAGATAATCCAGGAGTGAGTCATTTTTTTTTTTATGTCTAAGGTAGTATCACATCACAGTTCTCTCACAGTTGGCGTCAGTCAAACGGGAAATACAATAAAGAACGCTGGTGCCTGTCCAGAAGTTAAACTCGGTGTGACTTCTCACAGATGACTATAATCCTCTTCTCATTCCAGTAGAGACCAACTGGGCTGCACAATACAGCACTGCAGAGCAGCAGCACAGCATGCAGGCCTGCAGATGCCCTCTGCACAGCTTAACTCTGTGTCCTGTGACTGCTTCCCCCTCCCTCTCCCCCATCCCATCTCCACTTTCTCCTTGTTTATTTATTATGTAGAAGATCTCGAGCCTCAAATTGACTTGTGGGATTGATTTGGCAACACCCTCCTCCCTCCCATTCATTTCCCCTCCCTCCTCTCCTTTCCCAACAACCCCCCCTCCGTCTCTCCCTCAGAAGACTTTTGATTAATCCAGCGACCTCCTCTGTGAGTTGCAGAGAAAAGCGGAGAGTCAAACGGAAGGACGGAGAGCGCAAGAGAGAGAGGGAGAGGGAGAGAGAGAGCGATGAGGGAAAGGAGAAAACAAAAGAGAGATGGGATGCCTCTATTACCCAGGCGGAAAGTTATGTGATCCATTTGATAAGAAAAGCTCTTTTTGATTCAGGATGAGAAAGGCAGAGAACTCTTTCTTGGTGGGTAAAATAAAGAGACATAGATGGAGAGAGAGAGAGAGAGAGAGATGAAGGAAACAAAAGACGGTGAGGGGAGAGAGAGAGAGTGAGGGGTAGAAAGTAATCGACTGTTCTCGAAGCCTGTTACTGTTGCCACGTCTGTCAAGCTTTCCATTCTCACACGTTCATGGTGTAAAATAACGAGCAGAATTATATCTCATCAACATTTTTTTTGTATTTTTTAAAATAGTGGGTCCTTCATTTTTGATAGTAGACATCAAACTTTAGCTGGTGATGCTAATTTTGCCAACTGAAAATAAAGCTAACTAATTAGGTAGATGAGTTGGTTGGAAACATTCCCTCCCGCTGACTTTTTAATGTCTAATGTCTTGGAAAAATGATTTTAAAAACATTGCACAGGACAGTTTTATTAATGCATATTGTTGTTGAGTCATTGCTGATGCAGTTTGAATAAAATCTTCTGTTGAAGAGCTACTTCAAAGCTATTCCAGACTTTCCCTTTCTGTCTCGCAAAAGTACAACACAACTCCATTGGCGTTGTGTTGTATTTGCTGGTGTTGGAGTATTTGGCTTTGTCATTTTATCTAAGTATAAGCATGTAGGTCAATATCGGAAAATGACAAAATCAATTTGGACCATTCTCAGTTTTATGTGTCTCAATGTGCAGCAGGTTATGTGGGGTCATCAGCACCACAGTAAGGGTGCTGGTGTATGTAAGAGAGTGAGAAATGAGGGTAAAGAGTGGAGGGAGGTGATGGTGGTGGAGGTGTGTTTATGTGTGTGTGTGTGTGCCCTGCCCTATTTGTCATCCCAGCCGTGGTCTTTGGTGACACCTTGTTCATTTGCGAAACCGACTGTTTGAGATGCAGGAATCGATCGAGCAAATAGAAGCAGGGCCCTGAAGATAAAGAGAGAGGGGGAGACAGAGGGAGGGAGGGGCGAGAAGCATGTGCAGTTTTCATTAGCGACATTTGCGCCTTCAAAGTGGACACACATCACTCTGTATCTGTACTGGAGGGATGGACAGTGGACATCGTTCTGTCCTGTTTAATGTGAGATTACAGTCAAATCTGATCGTGCTGACACTGACACTTCCTGCCCTTTTTGCGTGGAAGTGGAAGAACCTGTGAAATCAAAATTTTCTTGTAGCTTAAATAATTCCTTGCACCTATAAACTCAATCAAAACTAGTACTGACATTTTTCCCCCCTCACCGTGGCTAGCATGGCTATCCCCACCTGATAACTTAACTTCCATCCATTATGTTGGCAGGACTTTTGATTTGAAATTGATTTATTAAATAGCAGCTAATGGCTCCACGAATCCAAAACATGCTCCTGAGACTTCATTTTTCATCTGTATGAGAAATTTGACAGCTTCACTGTCACTTTATAATGCAAACTTTTGTCAATAAAAAACTCACACATGCTGCCAACTGCATCAACAATGATGCTGGCTTTGGTATTTCCGACCTGAACTTAGACAGAAGCTCATCTCAAGACGACTGTTTACAAGGTCAAGAATTAGCATTAAACATTTGAAGAACTACACTTAATGCATGACACCACTCTCATATATCTGCATTAGCTGTGGACCCAGAGCTTGAGGTTAATTATCGGAGTTCAGCTTTTGTTCTGTTTTAGACAAGACTGACATTTACAAAACATTTAAGAAGACATCAGACGGGAGAGGAGCTCGCCTTGTTCTATTCCAAGTTTTAAAAAATACACCGGGAAACACTTCTACAGCTTCCTAATCAACAATTTGTGTCATGTTCGTTTAATCCGTGCACAGACAGAAAGGTAAACACCATTTCTTGACCAGCGGCCAACCACAGTGGCTTCCTGGTGTCTCCTCTGGTTGCCTGGCAACCTCACAAGATTCCAGGAAGTCGCCAAAAAGTCACAGTTTCAACACATAAGTCTCACACAGACATGCGCGTGGCATCCATTTTTATAACTAATCCTCGGCATAAAGGCAAATAAGAATCTCTCTCAAAGTGTTCAATTAATTATCGCTGTTGTGTGTCCAGTCCTCCGAAGCTCATCTGTTTTCTTACCCCAGATCCAGTCCACTCCCTTCAGGGGTTTTAATCATCATGGCAGCGTTTTTTTTTGTTATCACGACAATGTGACCACAGAGCAGCTGGCAGCCAGAGGCCGTCTGTCAGCATCACTCAACTTTCCATGTCACATCTCATAATGCACTGTTTTAGATGACACACACTCAAGAGGTCTGAGAGCGGTAAACACACACACACACACGAGTGGGAAAGCACGCGCATAAACAAAGGCAAGCGAGGAAAGGCATGTGTATGCACTCGCATGCGAGGACAGGAAGGCACCTGAAGAAATGACAAGAGCATGCGGGCAATGATTCAGACACACAGATGCACAGAGCGAGTGCTGCTCCAGTGGCTCCAGTAGTTTATATGGAGAGCTATGCACATAAGAAATTCAAGGCTCCATATGAAGGGGACTCAGCGAACTGCATTACAAAGTGCTGTTTACTGTGTCGGGACGGAGGAAATGAATTCAAAGCGGGCTCAGGAGATGCCACTTTCTAATGTACTGTATTCTTAAAGCTCCCTGCTAAGCTATGCTCTCTCTATCTCTCTCTCTCCAGCAGGGGAATTCTCCGTACTGTCGCTCCAGTCTTTGTCTGACCTCCACTGTACCAGCAACCAGACTTTATTCCTAAATCTCCCTCTGCTAATCCTTCCTTGCCTCTCCCTCGCTCTTTTTCACACACTTCCTATGCCCGCCTCTGACAGATATACAGTACAACGGGGAGGATGAAATAGAGAGAGCTGGAGAGCAATTGTCTTCCAAGAGGAAGCACTGTGAGCATTTCAGAGAAACTATGATTGCTCTCTAACACCACTCCTGCCTTTCTTTTTTTTTTTGTTTTGTGTTTTTTGCAGTGCAGTTCAACTTGATTCCTGTGGGGCTCAGGATAGTGGCCATCCAGAGCACCAAGACAGGGCTCTACGTTGCCATGAACAGCGAGGGCTACCTCTACACTTCGGTACGGTCAGCACATACAGTACACTAATGCCGTAAGCCTTTAAAGACTTCATCTATAGTGTCATTACACCAGTCGTTTGTATTTGCTCATACCTAGTTGATTAAACAGCGAGCAGGCAGGGTGTGGCGTCAACATGTGCATTCTGAATGTGATGTTTTATGTTGCCTTTAAAAGTAGAAGAATAGGCCTCTACGTGTGTTATTTATTCTCATATTAGAGCTGATACTTGCCACACACTGTTCTCTGCAGTGGAAAAAGGTAATTCACCAAAAATGATGATGAAGTTGCACCGTAATTCTCCACCCTGCACATCGTGATGCTGCTGGGCCTCTGCTCCTTTTAGATTTATGAAAATATATGACACTTGCGCCTCACCTGCTTCGCCCAGGCTTATATATATATACTCAGACTTCTTTCAGAATATATGTGCAGTGTGGTGTGATCATTCACCATACAGATGGTTATAAAGAAGCTTTGCAGATACCAGTTTCAGATACCAAGCTAGTCTCCGAAAGTGAGCGAGTCCTTAAAAATCCAAATTTGCAAAAATGCTCTCCTTGAAAGCCAAACCTCATTGTAAAACCTTGTAATTAATTATGTTAAGTCAACCTGGTCATCGACTCTGTCCGCTTGTGTAATTTAAAAGGACGAGTTGACCAAATATCCAACTGATCATTCATTTATCAAATTAGGTTGTCTAGAAACAGTATTAGCACATTCCTCACAGCATGTTGTCAGTTTGGTTTTTCTTCCAAAGTAAAGAAACTTGCAGTTAGTTATGTAACAATAGTGACAAAGTCAGAGACATGTCACTCCTTAAGTCTTATTGAACTTTGGTGCCTTCAAATGTTGAGTCTCCTCTACGGTTGCACAGTGTGGCTCTGGTTTTTAATCATTTTATCATAGATCAATAGAAGTTAAATCATGTTTTATGAAAAAGAAAATGTACAGAACAAGGTTAATCGATTATGTTTTACAGCAAAATTCTCATCTTATTTTGTTAATCATACCATGTCATTTTCTTCTTACTGTGGGATAATATTAGCAATTAAATCACCTGCTGTTGTCTGAGACAGTCGGAGTCTTTTCACCTCAAAGCGGCTCCCTTTTACTCTCACGGTGACAGTGACAGGCTCAGGTGGTGACATCTGAAGCTGTGTGTAATGTCAGCACGCATCTGCGCATGAAACGGCTTCCCACTCTCGGTCACAGCAGCTCTTGTAGTTTTCTGCTACGGCTTGTGAAACGGCTGCTTCCAGAGACGGTGTTTCGCATTGATGTGCAGAGAGACGAGGCGCGCAGGGCCACAGATTTGAGGGGTAGAGGGGAGACTAGATGAAGAGACAGAGGCTGGATCAGAGTGCACTCTATCAGGATGCACAGAGAAGCTCTTTTTTTCAGCCTTTTTCCTCTTGGCACACAAGCGAAGTGTGTGAGATCCTGTTTGAAGTGCATCGGTGCGCTCACTTCAAAGTCCATCTAATGCCGCCCCGCATGCAGGCTGCCAGAGACGAGGAGAGGAGATACGGAGTTTCTAACTGGGGGAACAATGGAAAATCAGCTTGGAGAGAACACACACACTCATATATGCAAAGTCCCCGTCTGCTGCTCATGTACAGTATGTGGACCTCATTCTGCTGACACAGAAGCATGCTCACTACTTAATGTCTGTCGTTAATTCTAGCAGCTTGTCACTCTGCCAACCGCAAATTGCAGTGAGACGTAACAAGCTTCTCAAAGCCCTTCTTGGTCCAGAAATCACATAACATGATGCAAAGTACTCGGCCTCATTTTCAAGGAAAAGGGAAAAGGCCCAGGTTGTTTTATCACAAAGTCTCAAGTAGTGTCAGTTGTAACTGTCAGTGCAACTTGCTGAAATGTCAAAAGTTGCCCCCATAAGGTTTTGAGCTCCCATGAAAGCAGTTAAATCATACAGGTGTGGGGGTCGCTTGTTCCAACAACCATCATTTTGATTGCAAATTTTACATTTTTCAATGTAATGCGTATTATTTGTTAATGAGACAGTGAGACGTTAATGAGAGGCTAAAAGAAACAGATTTTCCAAAAGAACTAAATACCATGTTCTCTCAGGAATGACAGTATGGCTGCAATTCACGAGCGAGCATATAGTTATTCCTAGAAGTGGGCTGCTCTGTGCGCCCCCTCCCTCAGTTACTTTAGAGACCCCCACAAAAGCTCGCATTATAACTCAAACTCTGCTAAACAGGAAACTTTTCCCCTAATGAGCCCCAGAAAATGGTCCTTGCACATGACTTTTCCAGGGCGCGGAACCCCCCCTAGACAGTAAAAACCTTGCATGCACACACAGGCAGATATAGAGGTTATACTTACCAGGCATTCTCCTGAAAGAAGAAAGGTGACCCATTTTCACTGAGGGGAAGAACCAGAGGGAAAGAGAGAGAGGAAGGAGAAAAATGTTGGAGAAAATCCCTCTGAGATGAGGAAGGAGGGAGGACGAATGAGAGGAGGGGGAGATTTCCCCCCCCCCCCCCCGCCCTTTTCACCTTAAACTACCTGCCCTGCTATTGTTCCGTGCAAATGTGAGCACCGGAGAGAGAGATGGAGATGAAGATGGAGAACAGAAATAGAGGAGGAAGGCGTGTTTTGCGCTCATTGCCCTCAGGGTCCGGAGAGAGGCAGTGCAGAGCCTTAACACCCTGTTATGCAACCATTAGCATGTGCAGGGAACAAGGCCCCTGCGTCATCCCCTGAAGGGTAAGGGAAATTTTAGCGAGCAGTCAAGGAAATAACCTCAGTGTAAAAATTCAACATGAACATGAGAAAATTTCAGAAAATATTTTGGTACATGTGTTATTTCAGGTCACGGGTCCACATTTCCTTTGGCTTGCTAAAGTGAAAACTGCACTGTGGGACTGTGGGAGAAGGAGGAAACTATGTTGTTGTTCAATCCCGTGTGTTTGCTTTCTTTAAAGATTCACAATGAGGGAGATGGTTGAGATAATGGCTGTCAGTTTGCGGCGAGGCTCTTTGGTCTGCATTGCAGGAAGGGGAGAGAAAGAATGGAGGTGAAGGGGTTAGAATTCGAAAAGACGCTGCTATAATCAGTAGTTTCAGATCAACAACACATCGAATGACAATATTTCTGTGTAAAACAGATCAAACACAGAGAATCATAACCTTACTCTCCAAGTCCAACTCTGATGTACGAAGCGCTTCAGCATCTTGCAGCTCATTGATTTGTTTTTTTTTCCATCAGCCCGAAGTATTACTGCCTTTCAGTGGTTCACTGTCACTGCTCTAATTAACCTCGTGTCCACATGTAGCAGGCAGCTGTTTTTAGCAAAGAAAAGTTAACCACTAGCTAGTGAGCGTAGCAATTTAATGCATGTCGCGTGTCCTGCTTCAAATCCACCGTCGACTTTGTCAGTATTTAACCTGGACGATGATCTTTCCTCAGCCTTAACTGTGCGTGCCCAAACATAACCACCAAAACAGAACTAAGCTTCATCTGCCAGGAGAAGATATTCTAAGAGGAGGGGATTCTTCATTTTTGTTCTTTGAAAAAACAAAACAAAAAAAAAGACAAAACACACACAGCCAAGGCGCAGAGGTGTTTCCTCTTCCCTTTTCATCGCAAGGCTCTCCTCGGCTGCAGCAGTGCTCCAGTGGCTACTCGGCATTAATCTTTCATGGGCCTCTGTGGCAGATGCGTTCCCTTCCACAACAACACACACACACACACACACACACACACACACACACACACACATGCAAGCAGATGATTACAACACTTATTTAAAGGATCTGAAAATGAAGAACCTCCTCTCAGATGCACATTTGCCAGTAATGAAGCAGTGAAAAAGGAAAAGAGAAAAGTCCTTTTCCAGCCTGGCCTTCCTTAGCCCCATCGTTTATCTTTATTTATCAGTTACATCATTCGCATAAGAAGATCCTTTGTTGGAATTTTCTTTTTGGATTATCTTCAGTAGTTTCTGTTTGTTGCATTCTTCTTTCTGCTCTCTACTCCTCTACTGCCACAACTCCCTTCCCCATGAGGATCACTGGTATTTCATCATAGAATGTAATTCAATGATGTCACCTTTTACCAATATTTCACATATTTGTGATGACTTAAAATATGAGCTTATGATAATGAGCCTGACTATGTGTGCCACTTCTCTTTTGTCGCGTATCGTATAATACTAACAGTAAGCATGGCCTCGAGGGGCAAAGTAAGTGATCAGAGTCTGACAGTGTCCCATAAGCAATTTTTTGTCAAGGTCACTGATGTCCATAGAAAAATTCTTTTTGTCTGTTCCATGGGGATGTCAGAGGTCAGTGGGAGCTGCAGAACAGCAGTCCTTCACACACAGCAAGGTTTTAACCAGGGTCCTCCCATAGAAATGCAGTTTTTAGCCTGCCTTGCCGACTCATGGCTTCCCCAATGGTGGTTTACTAAGAGCACCCATGAACACCCATTTTAAAGGCTAACTGGAATTAAAAAAATGAAATAAAAAATAATATATATATATATATATATATATACTGTATATTCTATATATTTTTTCATTTGCGTTCTGTGGTTTAAATCTCTAATTATCAAAAGGAAGACATTTGGCTAAACTTAGCTTAAATTTAGCAGCTGGATCATTTTCTACCTTTTAGTTAGACTTAAATACACAATGAATATCTACACGAGCTTTGATTACTTTAGTTTGCATAGTGGTGGTTCCCCTGCAAACACACAGCATGAATTATTGATCACACGCAAGTAAGGTAAATCCCCAACTCCCCACTTTGGCTCTGTTTAACCAGACGACACACTTAAACCTCCAGACACATTTAACACAGCCACAGTGAAAGCAGCTCCTGCCAGGACAAGGGAAAAAATAAACAGGAATTACTTCACTGGAGAGGGATGTAGTTTTTTCTCTGGTGAGTGTTGATGCATCTACCTCAGAGAAGAGGTAGGCAGCCAAACAACCCAGTTTAGCCCAGAGAGATATTTAAGGATCACCCAAGTAACACCTTGGTGCTTCTTTCAGCACTCAGGAGAGATGGAGGAGGGAATTTATACGTAACCACAAAGTAATGTACAGTACAGAAAATACCGCACTTTTAAGGCCTCCCATCTGTTTGTGAATTTGTGAATTGTGAGCTGTTGTGCCCGAGATCAATAAAAAGGGAGTGACAGGCTAAATGATAGAGCCAGTGTCCTTTTGTCCTTACTGGAGCATTTAGTTTAGGGAGGATAAAATGAGATGATAACAGAAGTGAGAAGGAGAACAGAGATGTGAGTCACTGCAAGAGCATCAGTTTTTCTGCACTCCCATTAAAATGTGCAGAATGTGAATGGAGTTTGGTTTAGAACAAGACACCTGCTGACATGTAAGCCTAAAATATGAGTTTAAAACGGAATGAAAAGCTGAGACTAAATTAACAGATATATCTTTTCTTTCTTTGACCTTCTCGTATGTGC
>NC_092034.1:13776643-13791643 GCF_042242105.1 Pempheris klunzingeri
TCTACCAACCCCTGGTAGCTGCTAAATGCTCCACTATATTCGCCAGCTTGTTGCAAACTTCCTTCCTGCTTTCTGTTGCTTAGCAGGTTAGCAGGTAGGGCACACTACCTGAAAAACCATTGTGATGTAAACTGCTGCCAGCGGTGGCTGAAAATGACACTGAATGAGACTATGAGGCTCCATAGAGCTGCAGAGTCAAGGAATTTAAATATATATATGTGTGTGTGTGTGTGTGTGTGTTAGGAAACAGGTGAAGCTATTGATATGACATGATAAGTTAGACTGAAAGTTCCAGTTTCCCACTGGTGTGAGCAGGAGAGAGAGAGCAGCCTGCTTCCTGCAGCAGGATCAACACCACAGCACACACTCCATGTAAACAGCAGTTTGCCAATTCAGTCATTCCAGTTATTTAACATTCAGTGTTTCTCACCACAACACACCGCATGTATACTCGATGCCAAACATGTTAGCGCATGCATTTCCTTCCTGCCTGTTTGCGTTTGTTTTGTTGCATATTCACCTGCTCGTCCTCGTATTCTTCTCGTTTTAGGACTTAGATATAGTACGGATTGGTTTCACTCGGGATCTGCTGTCGCTTTGTAGCATCACCAGTCAAAAGCTACATGGCGTACCTTTAAGCTCAACTAAGTTAGTATATGATTGTACTAGTATAGAATTATGATGAATTAATAAATAGAAAAATGTAGGAACAAAGTGTGTACAGTATTAGCATGCTGTATGTACAAGTAGTCCTTGGCCCCCATTCCTCACCACACACACACACACACACACGCACACACACACACACACACACACTTCTGACAGGTGGCAAACTGGCAATTAGTCAGTTCCCTCAACAAAGCTTTCAACAAAGTCTCCTTACAGTATGACCTGAGGGGACTGAACCTACACACACACACACACACACTCACACACACACACACACACACACACACACACCTCGCCTTCAACTCCTCTCCTCTGACCTTCCTCACCCGCCCATCGAATCACAAACCGCTTGTCTCTTTTTCTTTGAGTCAGCACTCTTGTTTCCTTTCCTCTGCTTTCCTTCCTTTCTTGCTCTCTGATCGTCTCCCTCCTGTCTCTCTCTCTCTCTCTTACTCTCTCTCTCACACACACACACACACACTCCTGTGATGTAGCAGCAAAAGCGTGCAGACACACGTGGCCTCGAGGCCAGAGACTGGAGGAAATGTGAGGGATGGAGGAGGACGGAGAGGATGCTGAGAGAAAGAGAGGAGGAGGGAAAAAAAGAGAGGTAGAAGGAGAGGAAGGGAAGACAAAGGAGGAGTAAAGAAGGAGAGCAGAAAAATGCAGTGCGGAAGCAAGACAGGTTATCTCTGGTTCCCTTTGGAAAATCCCCAAACGCACAGCGAGGGTCTGGCAGTCAAGGTGAGAGGCAGAGGACATCCCTCCCTTCCTCTCTGCTTCTTCCCCCCTGTGCACCTGCCTGCACCCTCTCCAGCTGTTCTCATTACAGCTTGTCTGCGCGCGTGTGTGTGTGTGTGTGTGTCTGCTTCTTCATCGTCACTCGTTTGTCTCTTGGTGTGTGTGTGTGTCAAAGGGTTGTTTTACGTGCGTGTCTTGTTTATTCGTCCTTTTGTGCGGTCAGATGTCACGACCATGTGTGTTTACATGTGTGCTACTGGATGGTTTTTTTCTCTTGTTTGCCTGTATGTGTGTGTGTGTGTGATGCCATTTGGTGTACATCTGTGCATGTGTGTGTGTGTGTTCTGGATGCTGTGAGTGAATTCGCCCTGGTCGAGCTCCAGCACTCCTCGGGGCGTCCCTGTAAATGCCAGTATGCTGGCACAGGCGAGGGCCCCCTCTCTGCCTGAACTGCTCAAAACTTTGTCCTCTCTCTCTGTCGGTCAGCGACTCGCAGACACTCATGAGAGTTCACAAGGGCGCCGAGAGGCCAAGAGGCAGGAATCACACGTAAAAAAGACCTTTAAAGCCAGCTGGTTGGGTTGCTGTGAGGTCTGTTTGATTCATGGTGAGCTGGGAGAGCTGTCAGATCGTTCACTGTGGTCTCACTTTTCAAGCGTGGATACAGTCTGCATGTAACCACACATGTGGAAACATGCGTATGTTTTAAGCTTCAGTTTCACCAGGCGATGCTCTTTCTGAAATCCCACCTCAAGGGTCCTTTGGTAGCTCGTCAGGAGCTTTAAATCCCATCACATGATCTTCATTTGCAGATGGACTAGGTTTAAAGTTCCATCTCCTCAGAGTATTTTAAAGCTGCCATAATCAATATTCTTATGTCAACCAGGGATCAAGCTACTGTGTGTGTGTGACAGTCACTCATCGCCTTTCAGCACACTGGTTTTGGTTCTGGGGCCCACATATTAAATGTTTTGGTTTGTTGTCTTGACACTCATCAGCATCATCCGCTGTTCATTACCCACTCAGCACCTAAACATTAGTGACTAGCTAGCTATAGGAATTACCTAAAGAGCCAAATATTTCCCTCATGGGTTAGTGAAGAGCAAAGCCGGGCTAGAACGAATCAGTAAAGGCAGGTTTAAGGACCTCATGTTCATCTAGGTGTAAAAATTGAGTTTTTACTTCATATTGGCACTGGGTGTCCTGTGGGGTCCTGTGAAAATGATCTTAAAGGCACAGTCCCCATTATAAATGGCACCAATCATCAACAGTCTAAACTGTTTCAGAGCCTGCTACTCCCAAAATGATTGATAGGTAATTTGATCCGGACTAAGACACATAACGGCTAAATGTAAGACATTAAGGTTCAGGAGGCTGTTTGTTTACATCTGTTACTGTTGTAAACACAGCCGACAAGTTCACACGTGATCAGATCTGATCACTAAATCAAATCCAATTATAGTTTATATGCAAATATACAAAAAAAACAACAACACACATAACACTGATAGTTGCCTTTAAAATGAGCGTGAACTACAAACAGCCCATCTTGTCATTTGTTGCAGCGTGCTGTCCCACGGTAATACAGTCGACTCCCACACAGCCACAGTAAAGATGACACGTCCCTTTTCTCAGAGTGAAGCATGTTTCGTCTGTGAAAACATCCTCACAGCACCGTTTACCAGTTGCAGTGCAAGTCAACCAGAAAAATGTTGCTTTTAAGACTCCAGCGAAGTGACTGCGTGCTGGTGCGACTTTGGAACATGACAAAGCTGCTTTAGATGGCCGAGGCTGTTTTTCACTTAATGGTTGTAGATGATGTTTTGTTTGGTTTTTTTTTCCACTTGAGCTGGGAGGTTTATCCACCTCAGAGTACAGTGCTGTGGACGCTTTCTGAATGTTCCTCCCTAAATGCTGAGTGATGGTTTCTACAAAGACTCTGAAGGAGCACTGCTGATGATAACAGTGCAGAGGATGCCAGCAGGACTACATGTCGTGCATACATTAAAAAATGATAATTACTCCCATCTTTGGACAATTATTTTGCAAGCTCCTGTGATGCTTCCTCAGCTGTTTGTCCTCAATTAAAGTTGTTTCTTCCTGCTCATTTGCTCAGATAATAATCAGCTTTGCTGGTAAACAAGCTTCTGTAAGGCTAACCTTGCTCTGTGTGCTTTTAGTGCTGATTCTTATCCTTGTGACAAGAGTTGCTTCTGCAGGTAAATATTCACTATAGAGGGAGAAAAATGACCATCTTTATTTCACGGCTGTATTCCCTCTGCTTCATTGTCCTGCTTAAAATCTTTGCTGTGTAGTTTTTTTTTTTTACACATAATTGCATCATACAGAAAATCTCTTCCATTCTAACTGATTTTCTGTGCCACTAACTCAAACTACTTCTGCCTACGGTACCACAAAAAAATAAAAATACACCAAGCAAGTGCTTTTTGGCGGAAAGAAAACAGCTCTCATTTCACGATCAACCCAATATATTTTTAAAACCCAAGCCACCCCTTTAAACTTTTTGCCCTGCAGGATATTTTTATGACAGTTTCTTTTTCATTGGATTGTGAAAAGAAGAGACAGGAGGGAGAGGACGGAGACAGGGAGGCTGAAGATGTGATCTGACAGACGGTCGGTCGACTGACTCGAATTCGTGGAGCAAACTTGACCTTTTGACCTTTACCATGACATGACCCATGCAGGAATAAGATAGTTTGAACAAAGTTGTAAATATGACCGAGATGAAATCAAAAGTTTCAGTTTAGACAATATTATATTTTAACCTAATACTCTGACATATACTTTATTAAATTCTCTAAGGAAATCAAAGTCAAAATAGCAACGATATACTGTGAAAATACTCCATTACAGGTAAAAGGCCTGCAGAGAAAATATTTTTATTTTAGTAAAAGCAAGTAAGGAAGTAACTGAAAATTTAGCAAAATATAACAGAGGTAAAAATACTCATAATGCATGAAATTGACCAATAAGTGTTATACTCAATGTCTTACATTATATATTCAATTACTGTATTATTGTTACTAATGCATTAATGCATAAATAGATTTTTACTCTTTTAATGTATATATTTTTGGGTGTTACAATATAATGACCAGCATCCGGAGACCTCTAAGACATCTGGATGACACATTTTACTGTTGCAGTTGGCTGATGAGGACCTAATTTAGCCATTTCACATACTGTTGGGTGCATCCATTTATGTCAGTGCATCATATTATTATTAGTATTAACTTCTAAACTAACTGCCAGATGAATAAAGTGGAGTAAGATGCACAGTATTTCCCTCTTAAATGTTGTTGACTTTAAGTGTAAAGTAGCATGAAATGGAAAAACACAAGCAAAGAACGTATAACTCAATACTGCAGGTAAGTACAGCTTGAGTTTATATACTCAGTTCCATTCCACCACTAACTAACTCTGCTTAACTCTATTCAAGACAGTGAAATTGCATCACGTTCGGGACTCAGAACTTCATAGCAATGACTCGAGACTGACCACGGAACAACGACACTGTCAAACCTCCGGAGAATCTGAAGCTCATCAGCCTGAACATCTGCAGTATCTGTCCGACTGATGGTGAAACATTCGGTGCGGCCCCAGAAAAGCCCATTTTCTTCGAATGAGGCCATCTGACTCCCAGAATGCAACTGTCACAGCAAAGCCAGTATTGATCAGTTGTAGTTGCTGACACATGTAGCTGCAAACATCAGTCACTGAATGCTGTAAAAATGTAACACATCTCATGTATTTCTCTACTCATGTACAGTACAAACACACACACACACACACACACACACATACACACACACACACACACATACATGTGCCCTATTGATGCTGTGGAATACATTTGTCCTCTGGGACGTGGTCGATAAGTGTCTGCTACTTAAAGCCCCAGGATTAACCTTTGGCTGCCCGATCGCAGCTTGTAAGTCGCTTTAAGTTCTTCATGCTCAATTGCGTCGCCGCATCAGCACGTCCAATCAAACCCTTATCTGGGTTTTTTTCTGGACTTATGCCTATTGACTTTTCACAGAGGTCTTACACAGGATCAATTCCCCAGCTGAGCGCATGGGAGGATCAATGGTTAATGGCAGCTGTGTGAATGTGAATGGGGCTGAATAATGTCTTCAGGTGTCCACGGATGGAAATGAGACGAGGGTGTGTGTGTGTGATTACTGGAGAATCATCCTACTGTACTTTCCCTGTGTCTCCTTCCTCATCGCTCATGATGTCCCCCCCCCCCCCCCTTTTTTTCGGTCTTTTCTCCTCCGTCTCGCTTGTTTCATCTTCTCTCCTCTCTCCTGCTCCCTCTCTTTCCCTCCATCCCTCTCTTTCTCTCTTCTGTCTGTGGGAGTGAGTGATGAGGGAGGCGACCACTCCATCCGTCACTGTTGATGTTGTGAGCGTGTGTGTGTGTGTGTGTGTGTGTGTGTGTGTGTATGCATGTCATCTGGCGCCGGGTGGCCTCCCACTGATGTAAGAGGGATCCGTCATGTCTCTCTGTCACAACAGTAGACACGCTTGAGTGGATGTACACATCCTCTCTCACACACACACACACACACACACACACACACACACACAATCCTCTTGTCTCCTCGAACACTATGTGTGTAACAGAGGATTCTACTTAAGATGGTGTCAAAAAGTGTTTGGCCATGTGTAGTTTTTATTGACTCTGACTAGATCTGATTAGTGAGTAGACCATGTTCTTTACTGTCTCTGTGTCCATATTCTTGTTTTCTCTTCCCTTTTTCTATCTGTTCTGCTAAGTGCCCTTCACCTACACTGAAAATCAGTAAAAATGCACCAGGGCCAAATAAAAGTTAAAGAATTTTGTGAAATCAGCACCTTAATATCCATCTGAAGTCAGTTAAAAACAGCATTTGAAGCTGCTAATAGGCCTAAAATACAACTCCAGGCAATGATATCATATTGCGTTAGTGTTGCAATAGATTTATATCTGCATCCTCAATCATACAATGCGACATAATGGGACATTTCAGGGACTTCTCCTTAAAACTTACAAAAACAACATGGAGTTTGGTGCATATAAAGCAGCACAGACAGGCATCTTTGTGCGGATTGTGGCTGTTCTACAACAGTTTTTGTTTTTCCCTAAAAGAGGCTGTTCGGAGGGAGCTGAGCATTATGAAGTAGCAAGTAGACACGAGCAGCGGTGACAGGAGCCCCTGTGTGTTTGGAGCAGCCCCTGCTGAGCACAAGAGGAACTGCAGCAGTCTTAATAACGTGCGGTTTGTCCTCCAGATGAGGGGAATGAGGGTTACTGGTGACAGGTAGCTTTCACCGCTTTTAATTTTGTGCAGGCTCCACTTGAGGATGGATGATCTAGGTGAAGAGGTGGAAGGAAGTCAGCCCCTTTTCTCCCTTTTTGACAGAGAGGAAATGATCAGTGTGAAGTCAGCCTGAAGCCTAGTCGGAGTAAACGCTGTGCGGACAGATGTGCATGTGTCCCCTGTGAGTCTGCTGTGTGAATAATGTGTCTGGATAATTGACTGCTTAATAGCGTATTATCATATAAAGCAGCATTGCTGATGGCACCCTGAGTGTGTGTTTGTGACTAAGTACATGTTACTACATGTTTTCACAAAAGTGAAAAAGGTTTAACAAAATTGAATTCTGATCATTTGTAAGTGTTGAAGCTTCCTGTTCTGTAGTAGTTGTTCTGTTTATCAGTAATGCTGTTTTTAAAAAAAAAACAACATATTTACACATCAGAGGAAAAAAAATGTAGAATGATTTTTTTTAAATATTTACACGATTCTTTCAAGCATTGCGAACACAAAATATTAGCTCCCAGCGTGCATTCATGCAGGCCAAGCATTACAGAGTCAAATGACATGAAATATTAAAGGGGTATTTTAGAAGGGAAAATCATTAATTAATGATGTCTGAACACAGAGCAGATTTTTGCTCATGTTTGCTGCCTGCCTCATCATGTTTACTGAACGGAGGTCATATTCTACCACCTCCTAACATGCATCTAAACATGGATTTGAAAAATGTGATGCCATATTTTGTGAGGGCAACAGGTGCTCAGACCCTGTGTGGGGAAGCGTTCAGTCTTTTTGTGTTTTTGCCTTCAACACGGCGGACACTTCGATGAGATGACAGACGAGGAGACAGCTCGGCTCGAGACCGGTCTGCACTTTAAAAGGGATGGATTGGAGTATCTGTATAGCTCACAGACACGTGATTTATAGGTTTGGAGGGCGAAAAATATCTTTGGAGGAACTGATACCAACTCATAGATCTCTGAAAAGGAGTTCCATCAGACGCTGCTTTATTGTGACGGGACGTCAATCTTTAGCAATGTATTGTATTTTAGAGCAAAGTAGTTAGTGATTACAGCTGTCAAGTAAATGCTGTGGAGCAAAAAGCACAATATTTATCTTTGAAATGTATTGAGTAAAGGCAAAAGGGAGCAAAGTAAAGCACAAATACAATACTTGAGTAAATGTATGTAATTACTTTCCACCACTGCACCACTGACCCTGCGAACACAAGACCTGTGCCATATACTCACTATTGCAGTAGAACACTGTGTAAATGGCCCCCCAATTTTTTTTTTTATCCTTAATCAGAAAAGCAGCCTCTATCTTCCCAGTGCTGCTAGCTTGCAGTGTTGTCCCAGGATGATAAAGGCTAATCAAAAGAACTCCTTTGCACAGGGTTGGTCACGGCTTGGTAACGATACAGCCTCAACACACACTCATTAAGACACACACATGCCCGCCTTATGCATTACTCATCGTCCAGGTTCAGTTTAGTTTGACTTGAGCATGTCTGTCTGGTGTGTGTGTGTGTGTGTGTTTGAGTTGGTGATTCCAAAGCAGCTTTTAATCCTGTGAAGCCCCCCCCCCCAAAATACACACACACACACACATACAGAGTACAGAGAAGATGAGATGCAACACACCGCAGTGCAAACACGCTTAATGATAGCAATCTGATTACACCTTCCAAGAGACTCCAGACCTTTGGATTTCACTCTGTGCTATTAGAGCTTAAGTTAATGGGTGGGTGAGGAAATGAATGGCTGCCTAAGTGAATGGATGTGTAATTAAAGAATGGGTGATACAGTCAATGTAATTAGCTTGTTTATGTGTGGTACAATGGATATAGGCAGGCGTTAAGGCCCTGCGCCTGCAGTGGCAGACAAGCAGAGAGAGAGAGAGTGAAGACAAGAGACAGCAGACGGCGAGCAGGAGGAGGAGAGGGTGAGAAGGGGTGAGTGAGAAATGTATGAGAGAGAGAGAGAGAGAGAGTAAACTCCTTATTCAGGCCTTTTCTGCTCACCCGTCACATCAAGGCTCCAAATCAATCCTGCAAATTGGTTTGTTCCTCAACAAGGTTACCAAATGACGGAGGGATGGAGGGAATGAAGTGGAGAAGGAGAGGCGGAATATGAGATAGAGAGGGAATATGTGAGAGCTGTAACGAGAGGGAGATAGTGGGAGGGGGATGTCCCGGTGTTGACGTATTGTCTAATGCAGAGCTATGCGTGTGTGCATGTGTGTGTGGGGGCTGAAGGCCGACAGTGGGGTCGTTAAACTATGGAGGGGGTGAAGGATCCGCTTGATTGTTGTTTGTTACAGGTAAACTGAACTGGCTGAGTTATAGCATCCCGCCTCTGGAACCACTTTGTCCATGTGACACATGTGGACATGTTGGAATGAGTTTGGTGCTGTGTGTGTGTGTGTGTGTGTGTGTGTGTGTGTGTGTGTGTGTGTGTGTGTGTGTGTGTGCAGTTTGTTGATGCAGCCACAGATGCTCCTGTAACCCTGTCACGATGAAATGTGGGGCCCATTTCCTCCCATTCCCAGCTGAGCCAGTGGAATTGGAGAGTAAATATATAAATAATAGAACAGATAAAAAATGGCATGACACTCCAAATGTGTTATTCTTCTCCTCTGACCTGATGTGTGTGTCTCTGTCTCTCTCTGTGTGTGTGTCTTTCAGGAACACTTCACGCCGGAGTGCAAGTTTAAGGAGTGTGTGTTCGAGAACTACTACGTCACCTACTCATCCATCCTGTACAGACAGACCCAGTCGGGTCGGGCGTGGTACATCGGTATCAACCGGGACGGACAGGTCATGAAAGGGAACCGCGTCAAGAAGACTAAAGGAGCTGCGCACTTCCTGCCCAAACTCATTGAAGGTAAGAGTGTTATCCTGCAAGATGCTCTGGGCTTTTATTTTGCAAACCAACTATGGTGCTAAGTGCTTGTATCTGGTCATTGTACTGTGTAAAGTTCCAGTGAAGTTTTGAAATCAGTATTTTCTTTACCTGGTCAAATATGGCAGCTTATGGTGCCCATGCTACTTCTTAATCTATTTGTTTACTCCAAACATGGTAGAAATGTACAACACTTCCTGTATGACAAAGAACTGCTGCAGAGAAAGTACAGATTAGCATCAACTGCTTGGAGCATTAAATGTTAGTCGCCATTGTGTTGTTTAAAAATTGAAGGCAAAACAGATTTAATCATCACATTTAATCGATAATGGTTAATATCACATTAAGACTGCACCTTATTTCCCATTACAAACATTGTAAGATTAGTCCTGTTACGGTAGGTTAGTCATTTATTTCCAAACTCTTTAACAAGCTCTAAACTTATTTTGTTTAGATAAGATTACAAAAAGGTAGTTGTGTATACATCTAATCCTACAGGGAAGTAGAATAACTAAGTTAACCAGCAAATGTTTGGAACTGAAAGCTGCAATAAATTTTTTTTTCCAGCAAGCATGAACATTCTGCATAATTAATGCTGATAGTGTTCCCTTACTGTTGCTTATTTGCACATCCAGCAGACACGGAGCAACACTGTCATTCATTTATAGTCATGTATCAGGTCACCTGAAGAAGTCCAATTTTCACTCTCCTTTGTGTTGCTAACTTTGCCTGTCAGCTGTTTGTGAGCTGGGGGAGGTGCTTAGCTTTTATTTGCGTTTGGTTTTTTTTTTTCCTTGCTTTTTGTGCGTCTACCATAATTAAGTAAGCTACATAGTTAAACGGTCTCTTTTTTTTGCCACTATTTCCAGTGATGACGTAATGTTGAGGTGTTTTATTGTGAAAACTGACAGGATGCTCTATCTGTTCCTGTGTCAGAATTCCTGCCCAGCTCTGACTTCTGTCAGTAATAGAGACGACACATGCTTTCTCAGAGAGCCTCTTCTGGGACGCTTCTGAAACGTGCTGCTTCTGGCACTTCTGGTAGAATCACATTATTTAGAGTGGCAATGATCAGCCACATTGCTGCCAGAATGCAAAATAGCCGTTTCCCGGTGGAGTCCTGGCATAAAGAAGCAGAGGAGCTGGTTCTCCTGTATAACCCACACTTCAAGTGAACTCCTGCACCTGTATTGTCACTTGTATCTACCTAGTCCTAACTATTTGCAACTTTCTCCCTCCCCAGTGGCCATGTACAGGGAGCCCTCTCTACACGACGTTGCTGAGCAAAGCCCGCCCAGGAAAACGCCCAAGACCTCCAGTGACTCGCCCGTGCTCCAGAATGGCAAGAAGGACGCTCAATCCAAAACCAAAACTTCCTCCTCCTAGCGCTCAGAGACACGGGTAGGAGGTGGGACAGAGGACACCTCAGCAGGGTTGTTAGGGCTACCCACCCCCGCCTGCTGTCTGCAACACTGACCCCACGAGAACTCTGCGTACCAATCGGAGAAAAAGAGCAGGTCCGGGCAGAGAGAAGCTGGCCAACGGGAAGCCCCCTACCTTCACAGACCCTCATCCACACCAGCCCTGCACCTTCTTGTTTAATAACCTCTGTGATTATCAAAGCCTGGGATATAAAAGCAATAACTCCATGAAGAGGTGAACAGTCACCCTGCATCAAATAGCATGTCACCACAGCTGTTTAACCTGCTGGAAGGAAATCCACATCAGCGACCTCCTCCCACGTAACCAAATATCCAAGCAAAGTCTTCCTGGTTTTACTACAATGGGTGCAACACTCAAATCCGCCCCTCCGCAGCACATACTTTCCAAATGGGTTGTGTTTTTATTTCCCCACAGGGTTCCATGCTAATGTTAGCCTGACACAGAGCCATGCTAATGCGAGGCCGTCACAGAGACCCTTGCAGACTTTTGTTCTGCAGCCATCTGCTCAGTCCACATCTTCTGTGTGTGTCAGCGACCTTGTGAGATGGCCTGGATACTTGTCAGCCCTGCTTGTGTGTGTGTGTGTGTGTTTGTGTGTGTGTGTTCCCTTCCTCTTCCAATCACCTTTGGTGCGATTTGATTAGTTTGTGACATGGACTCAATTTTCCACTCGGTGGCACAAGAAAACCCCTCCCGTCCTCTCTGGCTCTGTTAATGGAGTCTGGGGCTGATCAGATTCTTTCGACCCTTAAACGAGGGGCCAAGCGCTCCCTCGGCACACCGCGCACCCACTCACACACACGCTTATTATTACACCGACATTTGCACACATGCGCAGAGGTGTGTGGATTGTGTGCACACACTTTAGCACCTTCATATCCATAAGTGGAAAGTGATCTCACAACTTAACACACTTAACACAATGACATGCATTGACACACTTTCAAATGCACACACACACACACACACACGCCGGTGTGGTGGTGTAGTGTGTGTGTTTGCAGGTACTGGGAGGTGATAAGGATATCATCAGTGAGATGGGGCACTGATGGAGCCTGGCTGTGTAGCCTGTGATTGCACCACAATAGCTTTTTTCACTGTGGCTGACCATGCATCGCACAAACCCCCAAGGCCCCTCTCTGTCACTCCATGTGGTACCCTTGTCTAAAAATACAGAAAATCTGTTTTCATTTAATTATTGCATCTATACTGTGCTACCACCATGTGATGAATTTTTAAAAAATAGTAATTTTCAGCAGTCATTTTTTGGGTTTCTGCAATTTCTGTGCTACTACATTGCTGACCCCATGCCACAAATATTCTACGTCCTGGATGGTGATGTTTGGTGCTGTGTGTGCACTCCAACCATTTTATATGTCAAAGTCAGTTTACAAGTCATGGGGAGTGAGTACCCCCAGTACACTCAGGCTGTGAAAACAGTTGTATAGTGTCTTGAGGAGCTTTGTCTAATCTGAGACAATGACTCCAGTGACAGCACTTGAGTAATCTTGGGTTGGGATGGGAGGCATTAAAGTTTTGGAGGCCAGTACCATACAGGCCTAAAACCTGACCCAACTAATGCCAGTAACCAACAGATGCTGACTCAAGTGACGTAACGTTATCAGAGCCACTAAAGGCTTTATACAGCTTTTCTTCACATATGCAGTAGTACTCCCTGAGACTTTTCAACAGACTTTGATGTGTAAATTGAATATATTACATTTGAAAAAGAACTTATCCCAAACCCAACCTGAGCCCAGAGCTTCACACAACAACATTTCCTGTGTTGGGGGACAGTTTGAAAGATGTGGGTGTTTCCCAGGCAACCAGGGTCTAACGAATGATGCCATCACACTGCATTATGGGAAGCGTAGGATCCAGTGTTTTTTTTGCAGCTTTACCATTACACTGCAATCCCCTCCGTTGCTTCCCTTTTCACGACTGTCTCTTGCAAGTCCCCCAGCTCTATGGTAGTGCAACACTAAATCAGTGGAATGGTCCTTTAAGTCCTTATTTACACATGGATCAGTCAGCTGGGCACCTCGGTGCATGTTAACAGCACTGTGCTTCACACAAATCACTTGCTTTCACACATTCACCTATATGCCACTTGTTTGTGCAGCTCACAACTGTGCAGCTTCACTTTTTAAACAGATATGGGTTGACCTGCTTCTAAACGCAGTTAGCACACTTTGGTTATGATGCAAAGGAATTTAAGCCTTCTTTACTTCTACTTCTAAGTCTCCAATGATCGAGGGTTCATTACTGTGACCGTTTTGTTTGGAAGGAAAGTGAGAAAACCAAAGTCATAAATAAAATGGTAGCTGTAACACACAAGATGGATGATGATTCCATAAAAGGAGATGGAGAGGTGGATGCGTCATATTTCCTTTGATTACAGTTTTGTCGGAGTTTATCTGATAGACTAACTACTTAAACTATTTCACCATTCTCATTCAGGAGACCTCGTTTCATGTTTCCATTTGCTCTTTCCACTCAAAACGAAAAGCAATCATTTCTCATATCAGACTTTCTTGGTACAATATGCCAGGCGGGGTAATTGTTTCTGCCTAATGTTTATGTATTGTGGGAAGCGAGGGAGTCCTGCGTGGTGAGGAGGTGGGGCCGAGGCTCGATTGATGAGCACAGAGAGAGAAAGGTGCACCAAAGAAAAGGAAATGAAGAAAGAGGGAGATTTTTTGGTGGTGGGGAGGGGAGGATGGGGGGGGTAATTTGCAGTGATGAGCAGAATGAAAAGAGTTTTAGGAAGGAATTATGGTAATGTGGACAGTGTTTCTTGAACACACACACATTTCCACACACCTCTCATTTCATGCATAATCCTCTGCTCCCCTGCAGCCCATGGTTGTAAATAATAATAGCTGATAACCCGAGTGGAATGGAGGCCAGCTGCTGTGCAAAGTAATCTGCTACCTGAGAGCTGAAAACGTTACCCCTGCTCTCCTGGAGAGAGAGAGAGAGAGAGAGAAAGAGAGAAAGAGAGAGAGAGTGGAGAGGACAGAGAAACAACAGTACTGTAAGAAACCAACTAAAGGAAAAGACAGAAAGTAAACATTCAGTTCAATGATCTGCAGCTCATTAGAGAGTTATTCCCATTACTGTTTGTTTTATTCAACACAGGCTACTGTTTAAAGCTCACTCACACACTAAAGACCTTAATTAAACTGTTAAACAGACTCTCAGGTTGGTGCGTCTGACCAGTCACCCCCTGTGGATCGTTAAATCCAGCACACAATGTTTGAGTACTATTCACAAAGTAATTACACAAATATTTAATTAACTGCCGACTAGAATAGAGTGAAGACTGTCGGGGATCAGATAGAGAGATGCTGTCAGATGGGAGGAGTTCTACATGTAAAGGGCTGGGAAATTTATGTTGTAATATTTTCTTGTGCATGTGTGGTGTTCACTGTGTTGAGAATTAGAGCAAATTAGTGGAAAAAGAGCTGTGAAGGAGAGTAAAGGGCTAAAGATTTAGTTCAAGCTGATTAGAGATATGGAGAATGTCAATCATGCGCGCAAGGGAGGTTAAAGGGGCACTCCGCCAGTCAGAGTACGACTCAGACTGTTGTCAAATGTCTTTCTATGGGAGTGCTCTGCCAGACAGAGGCCGAGAGGGTGTCGTGAAAGATCAGCAGCATTATGGGAAATGTAGTAAACATAGATTTTTTTTAAACTTTAATGAGAAGTCAGGGTATCTCTGCCTCTGCTGCTTCAGGTTTGACCATTCTGTTTAAAATCTGCCTCCCAAATTTATGGGGGTGCAATACTAAACAGCTTGAGAGCTCCTTTAACACTCCAGGCCAATGTGATATGATTTTCTGTTGATGCATAAGCCTGTACAGATGCAAAAAAAAAAAAAAACACAGCACATGAGGTTGCATTTCAACATAGGAGGA